>NC_052150.1:221610177-221711575 GCF_902713615.1 Scyliorhinus canicula
TGCTGTAGTGTTGTAGTGTTGCTCAGTGTTATTGTAATGTTGCTGTAGTGTTGTAGTGTTGCTCAGTGTTATTGTAGTGTTGCTGTAGTGTTGCTCAGTGTTATTGTAGTGTTGCTGTAGTGTTGTTGTAATGTTGCTGTAGTGTTGTAGTGTTGTTGTAGTGTTGCTGTAGTGTTGTTGTAATGTTGCTGTAGTGTTATTGTAATGTTGCTGTAGTGTTGTAGTGTTGTTGTAGTGTTGCTGTAGTGTTGTTGTAATGTTGCTGTAGTGTTGTTGTAGTGTTGCTGTAGTGTTGTTGTAATGTTGCTGTAGTGTTGTTGTAGTGTTGCTCAGTGTTATTGTAGTGTTGCTGTAGTGTTGCTCAGTGTTATTGTAGTGTTGCTGTAGTGTTGTTGTAATGTTGCTGTAGTGTTGTAGTGTTGTTGTAGTGTTGCTGTAGTGTTGTAATGTTGCTGTAGTGTTATTGTAATGTTGCTGTAGTGTTGTAGTGTTGCTGTAGTGTTGTTGTAGTGTTGCTGTAGTGTTGTTGTAATGTTGCTGTAGTGTTGTTGTAGTGTTGCTGTAGTGTTGCTGTAGTGTTGCTGTAGTGTTGTTGTAGTGTTGCTGTAGTGTTGCTGTAGTGTTGTTGTAATGTTGCTGTAGTGTTATTGTAATGTTGCTGTAGTGTTGTAGTGTTGCTGTAGTGTTGCTGTAGTGTTGTTGTAATGTTGCTGTAGTGTTATTGTAATGTTGCTGTAGTGTTGTAGTGTTGTTGTAGTGTTGCTGTAGTGTTGTTGTAATGTTGCTGTAGTGTTGTAGTGTTGCTCAGTGTTATTGTAGTGTTGCTGTAGTGTTGCTGTAGTGTTGTTGTAGTGTTGCTCAGTGTTATTGTAGTGTTGTTGTAATGTTGCTGTAGTGTTGTTGTAATGTTGCTGTAGTGTTATTGTAATGTTGCTGTAGTGTTGTAGTGTTGTTGTAATGTTGCTGTAGTGTTGTAGTGTTGTTGTAATGTTGCTGTAGTGTTGTTGTAATGCTGCTGTAGTGTTGTAGTGTTGCTCAGTGTTATTGTAGTGTTGCTGTAGTGTTGCTGTAGTGTTGTAGTGTTGCTCAGTGTTATTGTAGTGTTGTTGTAATGTTGCTGTAGTGTTGTAGTGTTGCTCAGTGTTATTGTAGTGTTGCTGTAGTGTTGCTGTAGTGTTGTAGTGTTGCTCAGTGTTATTGTAGTGTTGTTGTAATGTTGCTGTAGTGTTGTAGTGTTGCTCAGTGTTATTGTAGTGTTGCTGTAGTGTTGCTGTAGTGTTGTAGTGTTGCTCAGTGTTATTGTAGTGTTGTTGTAATGTTGCTGTAGTGTTGTAGTGTTGCTCAGTGTTATTGTAGTGTTGCTGTAGTGTTGTTGTAATGTTGCTGTAGTGTTGTAATGTTGCTGTAATGTTATTGTAATGTTGCTGTAGTGTTGTAGTGTTGCTCAGTGTTATTGTAATGTTGCTGTAGTGTTGTAGTGTTGCTCAGTGTTATTGTAGTGTTGCTGTAATGTTGCTGTAGTGTTGTAGTGTTGCTCAGTGTTATTGTAATGTTGCTGTAGTGTTGCTGTAGTGTTGCTCAGTGTTATTGTAATGTTGCTGTAGTGTTGTAGTGTTGCTCAGTGTTATTGTAGTGTTGCTGTAATGTTATTGTAATGTTGCTGTAGTGTTGTAGTGTTGCTCAGTGTTATTGTAATGTTGCTGTAGTGTTGTAGTGTTGCTCAGTGTTATTGTAGTGTTGCTGTAATGTTGCTGTAGTGTTATTGTAATGTTGCTGTAGTGTTGTAGTGTTGCTCAGTGTTATTGTAATGTTGCTGTAGTGTTGCTCAGTGTTATTGTAATGTTGCTGTAGTGTTGTAGTGTTGCTCAGTGTTATTGTAGTGTTGCTGTAATGTTGCTGTAGTGTTATTGTAATGTTGCTGTAGTGTTGTAGTGTTGCTCAGTGTTATTGTAATGTTGCTGTAGTGTTGCTGTAGTGTTATTGTAATGTTGCTGTAGTGTTGTAGTGTTGCTCAGTGTTATTGTAATGTTGCTGTAGTGTTGCTGTAGTGTTGCTCAGTGTTATTGTAATGTTGCTGTAGTGTTGTAGTGTTGCTCAGTGTTATTGTAATGTTGCTGTAGTGTTGTTGTAATGTTGCTGTAGTGTTGTAGTGTTGTTGTAATGTTGCTGTAGTGTTGTAGTGTTGCTCAGTGTTGCTGTAGTGTTAACATAGGCCAATCCACATAACCCGCACATCGTTGGACTGTGGGAGGAAACCGGAGCACCCGGAGGAAACCCACGCACACACGTGGAGGACATGCAGACTCCGCACAGACAGTGACCCAGCCGGGAATCGAACCTGGGACCCTGGAGCAGTGAAGCATTTATGCTAACCACCATGCTACCGTGCTGCCGCACTGAGTGTTGCTCAGTGTTGCTGTAGTGTTGCTGTAGTGTTGCTGTGGTGTTGTTGTAGTGTTGCTCAGTGTTGCTGTGGTGTTGCTGTGGTGTTGCTGTAGTGTTGCTGTGGTGTTGCTGTTGTTGTTGTGCTCTCTATCCAGGGCTGGCGTAGCCAATGGCCAAACTAGCCAGTCCGCTGGAGTGAGGAAAGAGGTTTTCACCCAGAGGGAGTTTGGAGTCTGGAATGAACTTTCAGTGGGAGTGGTGGGGGCAGGTTCAATCGAGGTATTCAAAAGGCAATTGGATTGCTATTTGAAAAGACAGAACGTGCAAGGTTCCAGGGATAAGGCAGGGGAGAGTGATGAGGCAGGAGGCTCTATCAGAGAGCCAGTGCAGACTCGATGGACCGAATGGCCTCCTTTGGCACGATGAAGAATCAGTGGTCCTGAAGGTGAAAGTTTTGTGTGGGGCCAGCAAAAGAAATTGAGTACGCTGTTCAGGATAACCAATAGGCTCCAGCAGGGGGATGGAAAGGTCTAGAACATCCACGTTTACTGACATCCCTATCGAAAGGGCAGCACGGTAGCATTGTGGATAGCACAATCGCTTCACAGCTCCAGGGTCCCAGGTTCGATTCCGGCTTGGGTCACTGTCTGTGCGGAGTCTGCACATCCTCCCCGTGTGTGCGCGTGGGTTTCCTCCGGGTGCTCCGGTTTCCTCCCACAGTCCAAAGATGTGCAGGTTAGGGGGGTTGGCCGTGATAAATTGCCCTTAGTGTCCAAAATTGCCCTTAGTGTTGGGTGGGGTTACTGGGTTATGGGGATAGGGTGGAGTTGTTGACCTTGGGTAGGGTGCTCTTTCCAAGAGCCGGTGCAGACTCAATGGGCTGAATGGCCTCCTTCTGCACTGTAAATTCTATGAAAATACCTTCTATGAAAGCAATCTTTCCCTAAATTCCCTATCGTATTCCTCATTCTATTTCTGCGACACTTTTCCAAATATGTACAACTGCATCACTATTCCAAAACTGCGGACCAGAAATAAAATATGTCATATAGTCAAGTCCAGCCCATTGTATTGGTTATTGGCTGTGGGAGAGCGCGCAATCTCCACACAGACAGTCACCCGAGGCCGGAATTGAACCCGAGACCCTGGCGCTGTGAGGCAGCAGTGCTAACCACTGTGCCACCGTGGATGTGAAAGATCCTGTCAAATTATTTTGAAGAAAGGCAGGAGGAGTTTTGGGCAGCACGGTAGCATGGTGGTTAGCATAAATGCTTCACAGCTCCAGGGTCCCAGGTTCGATTCCCGGCTGGGTCACTGTCTGTGTGGAGTCTGCACGTCCTCCCCGTGTGTGCGTGGGTTTCCTCTGGGTGTTCCGGTTTCCTCCCACAGTCCAAAGATGTGCGGGTTAGGTGGATTGGCCATGCTAAATTGCCCGTAGCGTCCTAAAAAGTAAGGTTAAGGGCGGGGGTTGTTGGGTTACGGGTATAGGGTGGATACGTGGGTTTGAGTAGGGTGATCATTGCTCGGCACAACATCGAGGGCCGAAGGGCCTGTTCTGTGCTGTACTGTTCTATGTTCTAGTTCTCTCTCCAGTGTCCTCATTTATATTTATCCCTCAGTCAACATCATTGATAAAAGAGATTATCTGCTGTTAACACACTGCAGAGGAGATTCATTAGGTTAATCCCAGAGCTGAAGGGGTTGGATGACGAGGAGAGGTTGAGTAGACTGGGACTGTACTCGTTGGAGTTTAGAAGGATACGGGGGGAGGGGAGGGGGGGGGGGGGGAATCTTATAGAAACGTATAAAAGTATGAAGGGAATAGATAGGATAGATGCGGGCAGGTTGTTTCCACTGGCGGGTGAAAGCAGAACTAGGGGGCACAGTATCGCCATACCTTCACCGACGTTGGGTTAAAATCCTGGAGCTCCCTCCCTAACAGCACTGCGGGTATACCTACACCTCATAGACTACAACAGTTCAAGAAGGTGGCTCATCACCAGCATCTCAAGGGCAACTAACGATGGGCAACAAATGTTGGCCTAGTCAGCGATGCTCACATCACTTTCAAAGATGGCGACCGGACAGGGCTCTGTGCCAGGCTCCAGCTTCCCCCGGTCCAATCTGACAGTCACATCATTGGCAAGTTGGTCTCTGTTTATTTGGAATCTGCTAACACTGGACATGGCTACGGGATCCCACTGTGTGCTCATGTCATCCCCCAGGCTAAGGGCTCACACCAAAGAGGAAAAAATGTCAGCCGAGTTTGGCAGAGCCAGTCGTACCCCATTCAGTCAGCTCCCCCATTGCTTCATACAGTTTGTCCCTCAGCAGTTAAGTCTGTTTGCTTAACAGTAAATTCAGCCCTGGTTAAGACTGCTGCCTCGCTGGTTAATTTAGTTCCCTCACCAGTCCTGTCTCTAGTTAAGTCAGTACCCTCACCCGTTAAGTCAGTCCTCTTTCTCGCTAAATCAGTTCCCTCACCGGCTGTTAAGCTCTGCCGTTGGTTAAGTTGATCCCGGCACAGATTTAATAGAATTTCATAGAATTTACAGTGCAGAAGGAGGCCATTCGGCCCATCGAGTCTGCACCGGCCCTTGGAAAGAGCACCCTACTCAAGCCCACACCTCTACCCTATCCCCATAACCCCACCTAACCTTTTTGGACACTGAGGGCAATTTAGCATGGTCAATCCGCCTAACCGGCACGTCTTTGGACTGTGGGAGGAAACCGGAGCACCCGGAGGAAACCCACGCACACACGGGGAGAACGTGCAGACTCCACACAGACAGTGACCCAAGCCGGGAATCAAACCTGGGACGCTGGAGCTGTTAAGCAACCATGTCTCGATGGGGAGAAAGTAAATTTTGTGGAAATGGTACCAATCAACCCTGACGTTGGTTCTCCCACCAGTTAAGTCTTTTCTACACCCAGGTTGATAGGGTTGTGAAGAAGGCCTATGGTGTGTTGGCCTTTATTGGTAGAGGGATTGAGTTCCGGAGCCATGAGGTCATGTTGCAGTTGTACAAAACTCTAGTACGGCCGCATTTGGAGTATTGCGTACAGTTCTGGTCGCCTCATTATAGGAAGGATGTGGAAGCTTTGGAACGGGTGCAGAGGAGACTTACCAGGATGTTGCCTGGTATGGAGGGAAAATCTTATGAGGAAAGGCTGATGGACTTGAGGTTGTTTTCGTTAGAGAGAAGAAGGTTAAGAGGTGACTTAATAGAGGCATACAAAATGATCAGAGGGTTAGATAGGGTGGACAGCGAGAGCCTTCTCCCGCGGATGGGGGTGGCTAGCACGAGGGGACATAGCCTTAAATTGAGGGGTAATAGATATAGGACAGAGGTCAGAGGTGGGTTTTTTACGCAAAGAGTGGTGAGGCCGTGGAATGCCCTACCTGCAACAGTAGTGAACTCGCCAACATTGAGGGCATTTAAAAGTTTATTGGATAAGCATATGGATGATAATGGCATAGTGTAGATTAGATGGCCTTTAGTTTTTTTTCCATGTCGGTGCTAAACATCGACTGCGCTGTATCGTTCTATGTTCTATGTACACTACTTTCAGGCTGGTATAGGCCTCCACATTGACTTCATCAAAGTGGCCTCCAAGTGGGCCCGATTGTAAAAACAATGTAGTTACAGCTTACCTCTGTCGCGGTTACGTTCTTCTTCCCCTTTGCATGGAGTAGACGCTTGATGTTGTAGACGTTGGTCTCCACGTGTTGAAAGCCGGAAGCCACTCCTCCTTTCTTGTACCTGGTCATAATCACAACAACGCCATGGTTACTACCGCCAGGGAAAGCAGCACTGCAGTCGCCGTGTGGCCCTCTTGGCCATTAATTGCTTCTTCCTCTCCTTGCCACAACCCCGTCCTCCTGACCCTCGACCCCTGACCCCCGCCCCAACTCCTGTCCACGATTGGCTGTCCCTGTTGAAAATGCTGGTTCCTGTGTGGTGACCATCCTCACCCTCGAGAGGCCAAGGCGGTGAACGGCAAACATCAACAGTGACAATTTATGCAGCAACTTCGGAACATCATAAAATGTCCCAAGACCCGACACAGGGTAATCAGGAAAAGGAATTGACACCGAGTCACTAAAGGAAATAAAGGCAATTGGGTGGGGAATGGATTTGATGTCGGTCTGCCATGCTCTGCCCCCTCCAAACTGTTATTATTATAATAACTGGCGTGACGCGTGCTGTTTCAACGGCGTTGGTGCGTCATCGGCCGGCCCACCCACAATGCTCCGCCCCCGATGGGCCAAGTTCACGATGGCACAGGACAGGTGTGGTCCCAGCGGGCAGGAAGCCGGCTGGCTGCAGATTGTGTCCAGCGCCGCCACACTCGGCCAGGATCCGTGTCGCTGGCCGGAGGGGGGGGGGGGGGGGGGGGGGGGGGGGCCTCGGCTAGGGCCGGGGGGGGACTGGCGGGGGGGTGGCCAGGGTGTGAGCTGCGGGGTCGCAGTTTGCGGGTAAGGTTACACGCATAACCGGCGCCACGTTGTACGTCATGACCGCTGCAGGCCGTAAGCCGTGTGTGCATGCACGGCCCGGGACCCGGCCATTCTCCGGCCGTCTCCTGCACGATCCGAGGGCGTTCCACGCGGCGCTGGCGCTAGCTCCTCACCGGTGCCGCAATCGGTGAGGGGTTTGCGCCGATTTGCTGGTCGTGAAACACCGCGGGACCCACGCCGGTGTCAGCACTTAGCCGCAGAAACGGAGAATCCAGCCGAGTATTCCAGCAGTGCTCCCACCGAAACCCTGGACAGGTGCAGCAATATTTCCCTCCCCTTGTACCCCAATCGCCCCCAATGGCCAACAGGCCGCTTCCCGGCCTTCGCTGCGCCCACGTCATCGATTTGTGCTCCCTGTCCCGGTACATCCACGTCCCCCCCGAAACATCAACATTTACAAGTTTCACGCCTTGTAAAACCTACTTTGCTCTTCTGGTCTGACCAGAGTGACTAACCTCACACTTTGCCACATTTGCCGACTTGTTTACCACTCGCTTAGTCAGCCTAGACCCGGCTGCAGCCCCCTCTGTGATCTCCTTGATGTGCCATCAATGAACACAAGACGAGTAGTCAACGTAACTGAGGCTTTAGTAAACTAAACGGAAAGCCTCCTGGCCTCGGATCCCAAAGTGGGGCAGAGGTGGAGACCAGCCACCTTTATACTGAGCCCGAGGGGAGGCGGAGCCATCGGGCAGTGGTTTACCACATTACATGTAATACAGAAGCAGTTTACCACAATACACATATAATATACTACAGTGGGTTACCACACTCCTCACAACTTGACTTTCCCCTGCCTTTGGTTTCTGTCAGTAAGTTGGGATTGGCCCGTTTCCGCGCTATATAATTCACAGAGGGACAGGACCAAGGACCGGAAGGTGAGGGGAGAAGGCACTTTTGGCAATTTTACTCACAGGATGCCAGACTTGAAGTAGCTTTTAAACTCCGGGGACTCATAACCCTGTGTTTCCCGGTACTGTGTAGGCCCTCCCCCGAGGAAATCGTCCAGTTGGGTGACGTACACTGCTGCGGCGCCCTGCTCATCCTGGGATGATTCCTTCCCAATCCAGTAATGGAGGGCTTCAGATGTCCCTCTCGCTGTTTTACTAATCTGCACAGAGGAAATAATTCGCTTAATTAGTGCCCCCGTTCAACAACAAGCTTTTATTGTGCACCCTTAACGTGGCAAAATTATCCTAAAGAACTCCAGAGGAGTTGATCTGCCGTCAATGAACACAGGACGAGTGGCGAACGTAACTGAGGCTTTAATACAATAAACAGAAAGCCTCCTGGCCTCGGATCCCAAACTGCATCAGAGGCGGAGACCAGCCACCTTTATACTGAGCACAAGGGGAGGGGTTAGTGTGTGTGTGTGGGGGGGGGGGTTAGTGTGTGTGGGGGGGGGGCGGGTTAGTGTGTGTGGGGGGGGGTTAGTGTGTGTGGGGGGGGGGGTTAGTGTGTGTGGGGGGGGGGGGGTTAGTGTGTGTGGGAAGGGGTTAGTGTGTGTGGGGGGGGGGTTAGTGTGTGTGGGGGGGGCGGGTTAGTGTGTGTGGGAAGGGGTTAGTGTGTGTGTGGGGGGTTAGTGTGTGTGTGTGGGGGGGGGGGGGTTAGTGTGTGGGGGGGTGTTAGTATGTGTGTGGTTGGTTAGTGTGTGTGGGGGGGTTAGTGTGTGTGTGGGGGGGGTTATTGTGTGTGGGGGGGGTTAGTGTGTGTGGGGGGGGTTAGTGTGTGTGGGGGGGTTTAGTGTGTGTGGGGGGGTTAGTGTGTGGGGGGGGTTAGTGTGTGGGGGGGGGGTTAATGTGTGTGGGGGGGTTAGTGTGTGTGGGGGGGGTTAGTGTGTGTGGGGGGGGTTAGTGTGTGGGGGGGGTTAGTGTGTGTGGGGGGGGTTAGTGTGTGTGGGGGGGGTTAGTGTGTGTGGGGGGGGGTTAGTGTGTGTGGGGGGGGTTAGTGTGTGTGGGGGGGTTAGTGTGTGTGGGGGGGGTTAGTGTGTGTGGGGGGGTTAGTGTGTGTGTGTGGGGGGTTAGTGTGTGTGGGGGGGTTAGTGTGTGGGGGGGGTAAGTGTGTGGGGGGGGTATAGTGTGTGTGTGGGGGGGGGTAGTGTGTGGGGGGGGGGGTTAGGTGTGTGGGGGGGGTTAGTGTGGTGGGGGGGTTAGTGTGTGTGGGGGGGGTTAGTGTGTGTGGGGGGGGTTAGTGTGTGTGGGGGGGGGGGTTAGTGTGTGTGGGGGGGTTAGTGTGTGTGGGGGGGTTAGTGTGTGTGGGGGGGGGGTTAGTGTGTGTGGGGGGGGGTTAGTGTGGTGGGGGGGGTTAGTGTGTGTGGGGGGGGTTAGTGTGTGTGGGGGGGTTAGTGGGTGTGGGGGGGGTTATTGTGAGTGGGGGGGGTTAGTGTGTGTGGGGGGGGGTTAGTGTGTGTGGGGGGGTTAGTGTGTGTGGGGGGGTTAGTGTGTGTGGGGGGGTTAGTGTGTGTGGGGGGGTTAGTGTGTGGGGGGGGTTAGTGTGTGTGTGGGGGGGTTAGTGTGTGTGGGGGTGGGGTTAGTGTGTGTGGGGGGTTAGTGTGTGTGGGGGGGGTTAGTGTGTGTGGGGGGGGTTAGTGTGTGTGGGGGGGGCTAGTGTGTGTGGGGGGGTTTAGTGTGTGTGGGGGGGGGTTAGTGTGTGTGGGGGGGTTAGTGTGTGTGAAGGGGGGTTAGTGTGTGTGTGGGGGGGTTAGTGTGTGGGGGGGGTTAGTGTGTGTGTGGGGGGTTAGTGTGTGTGGGGGGGGTTAGTGTGTGTGGGGGGTTAGTGTGTGTGGGGGGGGGTTAGTATGGGGGGGGGGGTTAGTGTGTGTGGGGGGGGTTAGTGTGTGGGGGGGTTAGTGTGTGTGGGGGGTTAGTGTGTGTGTGGGGGTTAGTGTGTGTGGGGGGGTTAGTGTGTGTGTGGGGGGGGGTTAGTGTGTGTGGGGGGGGGTTAGTGTGTGTGGGGGGGTTAGTGTGTGTGGGGGGGTTAGTGTGGGGGGGGTTAGTGTGTGTGGGGGGGTTATTCTGTGTGTGTGTGTGGGGGTTAGTGTGTGGGGGGGGTCAGTGTTTGTGGGGGGTCAGTGTGTGTGGGGGGTGTTAGTGTGTGTGGGGGGTTAGTGTGTGTGGGGGGGTTAGTGTGTGTGGGGGGGTTAGTGTGTGGGGGGTTAGTGTGTGTGGGGGGGGTTAGTGTGTGTGGGGGGGTTAGTGTGTGTGGGGGGTTAGTGTGTGTGGGGGGGTTATTCTGTGTGTGTGTGTGGGGGTTAGTGTGTGGGGGGGGTCAGTGTTTGTGGGGGGTCAGTGTGTGTGGGGGGTTAGTGTGTGTGGGTGGGGGTTATTGTGTGTGCGGGGGTGGTTAGTGTGTGTGGGGGGGTTATTGTGTGTGGGGGGTTATTGTGTGTGGGGGGGGTTAGTGTGTGTGGGGGGGGTTACTGTGTGTGGGGGGTCAGTGTTTGTGAGGGGTCAGTGTTTGTGGGGGGTCAGTGTGTGTGGGGGGTCAGTGTGTGTGGGGGGGTTAGTGTGTGTGAGGGGTCAGTGTTTGTGAGGGGTCAGTGTTTGTGGGGGGTCAGTGTGTGTGGGGGGTTAGTGTGTGTGTGAGGGGTCAGTGTTTGTGGGGGGTCAGTGTTTGTGGGGGGTCAGTGTGTGGGGGGGGGTTATTGTGTGTGTGTGTGGGGGGGTTATTGTGTGTGGGGGGTCAGTGTTTGTGAGGGGTCAGTGTTTGTGGGGGGTCAGTGTTTGTGGGGGGGGTTAGTGTGTGTGTGAGGGGTCAGTGTTTGTGGGGGGTCAGTGTTTGTGGGGGGTCAGTGTGTGGGGGGGGGTTATTGTGTGTGTGTGGGGAGGGGTTAGTGTGTGTGGGGGGGGTCAGTGTGTGTGGGGGGGTTAGTGTGTGTGGGTGGGGGGGGGTTAGTGTTTGTGGGGGGGTCAGTGTGTGTGGGGGGGGGTTAGTGTGTGTGGGGGGGTTAGTGTGTGTGGGCGGCTCTGGGGAGGCGGAGCCATTGGCAGTGTTTTGCCACCTGACAGATAATCCAGTGGCCATTACCACAATACACATATTGGACATTACAGTGGTTTATTCCAGGAGTGCACGGTGAGGGAATTCGCCGCAGCGGGGAGAGTAGCAGAGGTGATGAACAGCTTGGTGGAAGAAGTGGTCTTAATGGATTTCCTAATCGAGGAGAGACAGCCAGAGAAACGGAGAGGTTTAGGGGGAGAATTCGGATCTTAGGGCTTGATAGCTGAAGGCAAACTGACCATGCTGGAATGTTAAAGATCAGGGAGGCTGGAATTGGAGGAATGTAAGATCTCAGGGAATTGTAGGCAATGAGGAGGTTGCGGAGATAGGGGGAAGGATTTCGGGTTGCGACCAAATAAGGGACCCAACCCCGCACTCTCTGGGGAACAGTGATCCGTCATTGCCCCCGAATCGGCCATTTACTGGCGAGAGGGTGGGCTTGGTTTTAAATGAAGGACAGCGGATGGTCTTTCCGAGGTGGAGGGCCAATAGGACAAGGCCCAATGGAGGGTCCTTCAGCACAGAGGGAGGCCCAGACTTGATGCTGCAGGTAACGGAGAGGGAGTGCAGAGGGAGAAAGAGAGACTGAGGGAGAGAGAGAAAGTGAGGGAGAGAAACTGAGGGAGAGAGAGACGAAGGGAGAGAGAACAAAGAACAAAGAAAATTACAGCACAGGAACAGGCCCTTCGGCCCTCCCAGCCTGCGCCGATCCAGATCCTTTATCTAAACCTGTTGCCTATTTTCCAAGGATCTACTTCCCTCTGCTCCCCGCCCGTTCATATATCTGTCTAGATGCATCTTAAATGATGCTGTCGTGCCCGCGTCTACCACCTCCGCTGGTAAAGCGTTCCAGGCACCCACCACCCTCTGCGTAAAAAACTTTCCACGCACATCTCCCTTAAACTTTCCCCCTCTCACCTTGAAATCATGACCCCTTGTAACTGACACCCCCACTCTTGGGAAAAGCTTGTTACTGTCCACCCTGTCCATACCTCTCATAATTTTGTAGACCTCAATCAGGTCCCCCCTTAACCTCCGTCTTTCCAACGTAAACAATCCTAATCTATTTAACCTTTCTTCATAGCTAGCACCCTCCATACCAGGCAATATCCTGGTGAACCTCCTCTGCACCCTCTCTAAAGCATCCACATCCTTCTGGTAATGTGGCGACCAGAACTGCACACAGTATTCCAAATGTGACCTAGCCAAAGTCCGATACAACTGTAACATGACCTGCCGACTCTTGTACTCAATACCCCGTCCGATGAAGGCAAGCATGCTGTATGGCTTCTTGACCACTCTATCGACCTGCATTGCCACCTTCAGGGTACAATGGACCTGAACTCCCAGATCTCTCTGTACATCAATTTTCCCGAAGACCCTTCCATTGACCATATAGTCCGCTCTTGAATTAGATCTTCCAAAATGCATCACCTCGCATTTGCCTGGATTGAACTCCATCTGCCATTTCTCTGCCCAACTCTCCAATCTATCTATATTTTGCTGTATTCTCTGACAGTCCTCCTCGCTATCTGCAACTCAACCAATCTTAGTATCACCTGCAAACTTGTGCCTCCTGTAGCTGGAACCAGAATGGCTGCAGCATCGGCGAGCTCACACATTTATACTCCACCTACTGGGCGGAGCCAGCAGGCAGGGATTTACCCATGTACCTCTAATATACGGGCAGTGCCGTAATACATACAATATACCACTAGTGGTGTTCACCACAGAGAGCGAGACAGAGAGACTGAGCGATAGAGTGACTGAGCGAGAGAGAGACTGAGCGAGAGAGAGACTGAGCGAGAGAGAGACTGAGGGGGAGAGAGACTGAGGGAGAGAGAGAGACTGAGAGAGAGGGAGGACTGAGGGAGAGAGAGAGACTGAGGGAGAGAGAGACTGAGGGAGAGAGAGAGACAGAGAGAGGGAGACTGAGGGAGAGAGAGAGACTGAGGGAGAGAGAGAGACTGAGAGAGACTGAGGGAGAGAGATACTGAGAGAGAGGGAGACAGAGAGAGGGAGACTGAGGGAGAGAGAGACTGAGGGAGTGAGAGAGACTGAGAGAGAGAGAGAGAGAGAGACTGAGGGAGAGAAAGACTGAGGGAGAGAAAGAGGGAGACTGAGGGAGAGAGAAAGAGAGAGAGTCTGAGGGAGAGAGAGAGACTGAGAGAGAGGGAGACTGAGGGAGAGAGAGAGACTGAGAGAGAGAGACTGAGGGAGAGAGAGAGACTGAGAGAGAGAGAGACTGAGGGAGAGAGAGACTGAGGGAGAGAGAGAGACAGAGAGAGAGAGACAGAGAGAGAGAGAGACTGGGGGAGAGAGAGACTGAGGGAGAGAGAGAGACTGAGAGAGAGAGAGTCTGAGAGAGAGAGACTGAGGGAGAGAGAGAGACAGAGAGAGAGAGAGAGAGACTGGGGGAGAGAGACTGAGGGAGAGAGACAGAGAGAGAGAGAGACTGAGAGGGAGAGAGAGACTGAGAGAGAGAGAGAGACTGAGGGAGAGAGAGACTGAGGGAGAGAGAGACTGAGGGGGAGAGAGACTGAGAGGGAGAGAGAGAGACTGAGAGAGAGAGAGACTGAGAGGGGGAGAGAGACTGAGGGAGAGAGAGAGACTGAGGGAGAGAGAGAGGGAGAGAGACTGAGGGAGAGAAAGAGGGAGACTGAGGGAGAGAGAAAGAGAGAGAGTCTGAGGGAGAGAGAGAGACTGAGAGAGAGGGAGACTGAGCGAGAGAGAGAGAGAGAGAGAGACTGAGGGAGAGAGAGAGACTGAGCGAGAGAGAGAGACTGAGCGAGAGAGAGACTGAGCGAGAGAGAGAGAGAGAGGACTGAGAGGACTGAGGAGCAGAGAGAGAATGAAGAGAGAAGAGCACTGAGAGGAGAAGAGACTGGAGAGAGAGACAGAGTAGGAGAGAGAGACTGAGGAGAGAGAGTGAGGGATGAGAGAGAGGGGTGGACCCCTGGACGGATGACGAGAAAGAGAGAGAGACTGAGAGAGAAAGAGACTGAGGGAGAAAGAGACTGAGGGAGAGAGAGACTGAGGGAGAGAGAGACTGAGAGAGAGAGACTGAGGGAGAGAGAGACTGAGGGAGAGAGAAAGAGAGAGAGTCTGAGGGAGAGAGAGAGACTGAGAGAGAGAGAGACTGGGGGAGAGAGAGACTGAGGGAGAGAGAGAGACTGAGAGAGAGAGAGACTGGGGGAGAGAGAGACTGAGGGAGAGAGAGAGACAGAGAGAGAGAGAAACTGGGGGAGAGAGAGACTGGGGGAGAGAGAGACTGAGGGAGAGAGAGACTGGGGGAGAGAAAGAGGGAGACTGAGGGAGAGAGAGAGACTGAGAGAGAGAGAGACTGGGGGAGAGAGAGACTGAGGGAGAGAAAGAGGGAGACTGAGGGAGAGAGAAAGAGAGAGAAAGAGAGACAGACTCCACCTTGAGGCTCATGTGGAGCATAAATGGCAGCATGGGTGAATAAAAAGATCAGTCACTTTGATTGGAGCTCTTTCAGGACTAGGTACGGTTCATTGGAAGGGGAGGTGGAGTCAGACAGAGATTCAGATCTTATGAATATTGTTTACTAAATCCAGCTTTCTCTGCAATTTCTCTTCTTTATACTTACAATACAGTATCAGATAACAGTCGCCTTCGAAAAAAGTCCCGTAAGCCTTTGGAGGGAGGGGGACTACCTCCATTTTCTGTAAAACATTCATTGCTCAGATTAGAAAGACTTGCATTTGTGTAGCACCTTTTACCACCCCATGACTTTGAAGTCGGCCCTAGTAACCGTTGTTGTCACCTAGGAACAGGGCAGTCCATTTCTGCACAGCAAGATACCATAAACAGCAGAATAACTGGAAAACCTGACTTATTTTGGGTGATGTTGATTGAGGGATAAATATTGGCCAGGACACGAGGAAAGCTGTCTCTCTCTCTCCCTCCCTCACTTTCTCTCTCCCTCAGTCTCTCTCTCTACCTCCCTCACTTTCTCTCTCCCTCAGTCTCTCTCTCTCCCTCCCTCACTTTCTCTCTCCCTCGGTCTCTCTCTCTACCTCCCTCACTTTCTCTCTCCCTCAGTCTCTCTCTCTACCTCCCTCACTTTCTCTCTCCCTCAGTCTCTCTCTCTCCCTCCCTCACTTTCTCTCTCCCTCGGTCTCTCTCTCTCTCCCTCCCTCACTTTCTCTCTCCCTCGGTCTCTCTCTCTCTCCCTCCCTCACTTTCTCTCTCCCTCGGTCTCTCTCTCTACCTCCCTCACTTTCTCTCTCCCTCAGTCTCTCTCTCCCTCAGTCTCTCTCCGTCCCTCACTTTCTCTCTCCCTCGGTCTCTCTCTCCCTCCCTCACTTTCTCTCTCCCTCGGTCTCTCTCTCCCTCCCTCACTTTCTCTCTCCTCGGTCTCTCTCTCCCTCCCTCAGTCTCTCTCTCTCCCTCCCTCACTTTCACTCTCCCTCAGTCTCTCTCTCTACCTCCCTCACTTTCTCTCTCCCTCGGTCTCTCTCTCCCTCCCTCACTTTCTCTCTCCTTCAGTCTCTCTCTCTCCCTCGGTCTCTCTCTCTCCCTCAGTCTCTCTCTCTCCCTCAGTCTCTCTCTCTCCCTCAGTCTCTCTCTCTCCCTCCCTCACTTTCTCTCTCCTCGGTCTCTCTCTCCCTCCCTCACTTTATCTCTCCTTCAGTCTCTCTCGCTCCCTCGGTCTCTCTCTCTCTCTCCCTCCCTCATTTTCTCTCTCCCTCACTTTCTCCCACCCTCAGTCTCTCCCTCTCCCTCCCTCACTTTCTCTCTCCCTCAGTCTCTCTCTCCTTCCCTCACTTTCTCTCTCCTTCAGTCTGTCTCTCTCCCTCCCTCACTTTCTCTCTCCTTCAGTCTCTCCCTCTCCCTCCCTCACTTTCTCTCTCCCTCAGTCTCTCTCTCCTTCCCTCACTTTCTCTCTCCTTCAGTCTGTCTCCCTCCCTCCCTCACTTTCTCTCTCCTTCAGTCTCTCTCTCCCTCCCTCACTTTCTCTCTCCCTCGGTCTCTCTCTCCCTCCCTCCCTCCCTCACTTTCTCTCTCCCTCGGTCTCTCTCTCTCTCCCTCCCTCACTTTCTCTCTCCCTCGGTCTCTCTCTCTCTCTCCCTCACTTTCTCTCGCCCTCAGTCTCTCTCTCCCGACCTCACTTTCTCTCTCCCTCGGTCTCTCTCTCCCTCCCTCACTTTCTCTCTCCCTCGGTCTCTCTCTCCCTCCCTCCCTCACTTTCTCTCTCCCTCGGTCTCTCTCTCTCTCCCTCCCTCACTTTCTCTCTCCCTCGGTCTCTCTCTCTCTCTCCCTCACTTTCTCTCTCCCTCACTTTCTCTCTCCTTCAGTCTCTCTCTCTCCCTCAGTCTCTCTCGCTCCCTCAGTCACTCTTTCTCTCTCTGTCACTCTTTCTCTCTCTGTCACTCTTTCTCTCTCTGTCACTCTTTCTCTCTCTGTCACTCCCTCTCTTTTGCCTGCAGCCTCAGACCTGGGCCTCCCTCTGTGCTGAAGGAGCCCCCATTGGGCCTTGCGCTGTCCTTCATTTCAAGCCGAGCCCACTCCCTCGCCACTCTTGCCGATTAAGGCGAGTCAGCGTCATTTCAACAGAGAACTCTCTGGAAGCTGCCGTGTTAGAAGATTCCCGGCTCAATCTCCTTCCCTCCCCAGCTCCAAAATTATTTTCCTCTGGATGTCCTGTTTTGGTCGCATATAGTGGGGTGTTTCTTGGTACCGAGAGCAACCCTACTGTTAAAGGGGACTCTTATTGACGGGCCTCGGTGAGGGAGGGCGATGGAGTGGGGGAGTGGGGGAGGGGGGAGGGATGGAGGGGGGGAGGGGGGAGGGGGAGGGGGGTGGAGTGGGGGGAGGGGGGGAGGGGAAGGGGGTGGAGTGGGGGAGGGAGGGGGAGGGGTGGGGGAGGGGGGGGTGGAGTGGGGGAGGGTGGGGGAGAGGGGATGGAGTGGGGGAGGGGGAGGGGGGTGGAGTGGGGGAGGGTGGGGGAGGGGGGATGGAGTGGGGGAGGGGAGATGGAGTGGGGGAGGATGGTGGAGTGGGGGAGAGAGGTGGAGTGGGGGAGGGTGGGGGAGGGGGTATGGAGTGGGGGAGGGGGGTGGAGTGGAGGAGGGAGATGGAGTGGGGGTGGGGGAGGGGGATGGAGTGTGGGGAGGGGGTGGTGTGGGTGAGGGAGGTGGAGTGGGGGAGGGAGATGGAGTGGGGGAGGGGGGATGGAATGGGGGAGGGGGGATGGAGTGGGGGACGGTGGTGGAGTGGGGGAGGGGGATGGAGTGGGGGAGGGTGGTGGAGTGGGGATGGAGTGGGGGAGAGAGATGGAGTGGGGGAGGGAGGATGGAGTGGGGGGAGGGAGATGGAGTGGGGGGGTGGAGTGGGGAAGGGGGGATGGAGATGGAGGGGGGCGAGGGGTGGAGGGTGGCGGAGGGTGGCGGAGTGGGGGAGGGAGATGGAGTGGGGGAGGAAGATGGAGTGGGGGAGGATGGTGGAGTGGGGGAGGGAGGTGGAATGGGGAGGGAGGTGGAGTGGGGGAGGGTGGCGGAGTGGGGGAGGGAGATGGAGTGGGGGTGGGGAAGGGGGATGGAGTGGGGGAGGGGGGGTGGAGTGGGGGAAGGTGGTGGAGTGGGGATGGAGTGGGGGAGGAGGAGTGGGAGAGGGAGATGGAGTGGGGGAGGGAGGATGGGGAGGGGGATGGAGTGGGGAGGGAGATGGAGTGGGGGAGGGGGAGGAGTGAGGAAGAGAGGTGGAGTGGGGGAGGGAGATGGAGTGGGGAGGGAGATGGAGTGGGGGAGGGGGTGGAGTGGGGGAGGGGGGTGGAGTGGGGGAGGGGGGATGGAGTGGGGGAGGGAGGGTGGAGTGGGGGAGGGAGGATGGAGTGGGGGAGGGAGGGTGGAGTGAGGGAGGGAGGGTGGAGTGGGGGAGGGAGATGGAGTGGGGGAGGGAGGTGGAGTGGGGGAGGGGGTGGAGTGGGGGAGGGAGATGGAGTGGGGGTGGGGGAGGGGGATGGAGTTGGGGCGGGGGAGGGAGATGGAGTGGGGGAGGGGGGATGGAGTGGAGGAGGGTGGTGGAGTGGGGGAGGGGGATGGAGTGGGGGAAGGTGGTGGAGTGGGGATGGAGTGGGGGAGGGGGATAGAGTGGGGGAGGGGGATAGAGTGGGGGAAGGGGTGGAGTGGGGGAGGGGGTGGAGTGGGGGGGTGGGGGGGGGTGGAGTGGGGGAGGGAGGATGGAGTAGGGGAGGAGGTGGAGTGGGGGGGAGATGGAGTGGGGGAGGGAGGTGGAGTGGAGAAGGGAGATGGAGTGGGGAGGGGATGCATAGAGAAGGGGGATGGAGTGGGGATGTAATGGAGTAGGGAAGGGCTTGGAGTAGGGAAGAGGGAAAGGGACACGGAGTGGGAGAGGGGTTGAAGGTGGGGAGGGGGGATGGAGTGGTGGCAGGAGTTGGAGAGGGGGCAAAAAATGGTGCAGCAGAGGGGGATGGAGGGTGGGGGGAGATGGAGCTGAGGGACAGAGATAGAATGGCGGAGGGGGATGGAGGGTGGGGGGAGATGGACCTGAGGGACGGAGATAGAATGGCGGAGGGGGATGGAGGGTGGGGGGAGATGGACCTGAGGGACGGAGATAGAATGGCGGAGGGGGATGGAGGGTGGAGTTAGATGGAGCTGAGGGACAGAGATAGAATGGCGGAGGGGGATGGAGAGTGGGGGGAGATGGAGCTGAGGGACGGAGATAGAATGGCGGAGGGGAATGGAGAGTGGGGAGAGATGGAGCAGGGGAGGGATATAAATACTGTGGCTACAAGAGCCGGTCAGAGTCTAGGAATTCAGAAGCGAGTAACTGTCCACAATCGACAAGGCACAAGTCAGGAGTGTGATGGAATACTCTCCACTTGCCTGGATGAGTGCAGCTCCAACAACACTCAAGAAACTCAACACCATTCAAGACAAAGCAGCCCCGCTTGATTGCTCCACGTTCCACAAATATTCAAACCCTCCACCACCAGCACACAGTGGCAGCCGTGTGTACCATCTACACAATGCACTGAGTAACTCACCAAGGTTCCTTAGGCAGAACCTTCCAAACCCACGACCACTACCATCTAGAAGGACAAGGGCAGCAGATACCTGGGAACCCCACCACCTGGAGGTTCCCCTCCAAGTCACTCCCCATCCTGACTGGGAAAGATATCGCCGTTCCTTCACTGTCGCTGGGTCAAAATCCTGGAACTCCCTCCCTAACAGCACAGTGGGTGTACCTACGCCACATGTACTGCAGCAGTTCAAGAAGGCAACTCACCTTCTCAAGGGGCAATTAGGGATGGGCAATGAACGCTGGCCTAGTCAGTGATGCCCACGCCCTGTGAATTAATCATTTTAAAAACCTCAACGTTCTTACCTCGATGGTCCATATTTGCAGGCCTGGGCTCTTGCTGATGTTCTTAAAGGCCTCTGCTACTACGGTCGGCATGGTGACTGCTGTTCACAACTGCAAGCAAGCAAAAACAAAATGGAGGGGGGTTAAGATGACAAAAATGAACCGGGCGGGATTGACAACATTTATCGCGATTTGCATTCTTTTTGGACATCGCTGATAGGACCGGCGTTTTCTGCCCATCACCGAATTGCCCTCAACCGGTTTGTTATTCCCGATGGTTTCACAACACTGCCTAGCTTTCAATATCGCCGGTTTGCTTTGACAGCAAGTCTCCCCATTGGTCGCTCCACTGTTCAAAGTTACCAGCTGATTCGCACTGGCCTGGTCTCCGGGAAGCTTTCACCAGCTGACCCCCTTCCCCGACCCCCCACGCCACTAACCTCAGTCCGGCTGAGGAGACTGGAAAGGATCGGGTTGACTCCTGAGAGCGGAGTAGGTTAACGGGAGGATTATCAGAGGGGTTCAGTCGTGAGGGGCTTTGAGAGAGTAAACAGGGACAATCTGACAGGATGGTAGATAACCAGAGGACGCGGGGTTAAATACAACCTGGCAGGTTAGCCAGAGGGGGAGATGAAGGGTTAATCATCCAGCGAGCTGCCAGTTCTTACCCATCCTCACCCAGGCCCTTGAGAAGGTGATGGTGAACCCCCACCCACACCCATAGTGCTTCTTTCCATGGCAATTTGCGATGATTGAGTGGCTTTACTCGGCCATTTCAGAGGGGGGCAGTCAATAGTCAACCCCATTGCTGTGGGTCTGGAGTCACGTGTAGGCCAGACCGGGTAAGGATGGCAGATTTCCTTCCCTGAAGGACATTAGTGAACCGGGTGGGCTTATTGTGATTTTGGTAGCTTAATGAGACGAGTATTTCATCCCACCTTTATTGAATTGCAATTCTCCCCACTGTGGTGATTTGGGCATTTTGACAGATGGTTTGGCCATGCCTCTGCATTCTTCCCGTTTATAGTTGTTCCCAGTATTTCAGTGAACTTGGGAAACATGATAAGTCAATTGAGAAATCGTTCCCGTTTTACCTGAACTATTGGTCCATTATTTCTGACCTCAGAACTTTTCCCAGCCACCTAGTCTGAGTTATGCAGACCCACCAACCACAGGCCCAGTCTCCTTGACCCAGCCAATGAGGGCCACATACCAAGCTCGCACACCTTGACCCAGCCACCTATGCCCATACGCCTAGCTCTGCCTCCATGCCCGCACACCTAGCTCTGCCTCCATGCCCTTACACCTAGCTCTGCCTCCATGCCCTTACACCTAGCTCTGCCTCCATGCCCTTACACCTAGCTCTGCCTCCATGCCCTTACACCTAGCTCTGCACGCCCACTACCACATACCCAGATCCAAACACCGAATCTCAGTCACCCAGGCCCACCTCCCACTGTCCTGTGCACCATCAGGCCAGGAAGCTCCCTAATCTAACCACCTCGCTGCCCTGGCAGCCGTACCTTCACAAACTTCACTCAGCAAGGGGCTGGTTTAGCACAATGGGCTAAACAGCTGGCTTGTAATGCAGACCAAGGCCAGCAGCGCGGGTTCAATTCCCGTACCGGCCTCCCCGAACAGGCGCCGGAATGTGGCGACTAGGGTCTTTTCACAGTAACTTCGTTGAAGCCTACTCGTGACAATAAGCGATTAGTATTATTACTTTGTCAATACCTTTTATCATGTTATACACCTCAATTAGACCTCCCCTCATTGTTCCAAACACGAGAGAGTGTATGGGCCTAAGCTGCTCAATCTCCCTCCATACAACAACCTCTGGAATCAAACTGGTGACCCTCCTCTGAACTGCCTCCAATGCCACAGCATCTCCTCGCAAATAAAGAGACCGAAACTGTGGACAATACTTTGGGTGCGGTTTCATCAACGCCCTGTACAGTTGCAACAACACTTCCCTCTTATAATACGCTATTCCTTTAACTATAAATACCGGCTTTCCATTTGCCTTCCCTGTTACCTGTCTGCTAGTTTTCTGCGACTCATGCACAGAGACGCCCAGATCCCTCAGCGCCGGAGCAGATCGCCTTCGGCTAATGTTTCCATTTTAACTTGACCGGCCAGGTGGCCGCCCGCCATTTACCTTGGATGGTTGTGGGTTCAAGTCCCACCTCAGAGTGACCCCTCCTGCCCTCCCTTATCCCCCCTCCTCAGTTTGAAAGATCCTGTTGCACTTACGTTAAAAACTAAGGCGATCTGCTCATTGCTGCTGTTTGGGATCTTACTGTGCACAAACCCAGTTGCTGTGCTTCCCCACATTATTGGTTAATCATGGAATTTACAGTGCAGAAGGAGGCCATTCGGCCCATCGGGTCTGCACCGGCTCCTGGAAAGAGCACCCTACCCAAGGTCAACACCTCCACCCTATTGCCATAACCCAGGAACCCCACCCAACACTAAGGGCAATTTTGGACACTAAGGGCAATTTAGCATGGCCAATCCACCCAACCTGCACATCTTTGGCCTGTGGGAGGAAACCGGAGCACCCGGAGGAAACCCACGCACACACGGGAAGGATGTGCAGACTCCGCACAGACAGTGACCCAAGCCGGAATCGAACCTGGAGCTGTGAAGCAATTGTGCTAACCACTATGCTACCGTGCTGCCCCTAATTGTAGCAGTGCCTAACCCTCCAAAAGGTGAAGTGAGCGGGCAGGATGATGGTGGTGGTGGTGGTAATGTCACTCCACTCGTGAGTTAGACACCCAGGGTGATACTGTGAGGGGGAACTGGGTTCAAATCCCATCCATGGCGGTCGGTGCTATTTAAACTGAACTTCTAATCATTGTTTGAGGCTACAAGGTTTATATTTTCACTAAAATTCAATGAATAAATCTGGAACCTAAAGTCAGTCTCAGTAATGGAGACAGTGAAACTATCATCACTTGTCGTGGCTCGCGAATGTGCCTCAGGGAAGGAAATCTGCCGTCCTTACCCGGTCTGGCCTACACGTGGCTCCAGACCCACAACAACTCTGAAATTCCCTGGAACACTGCACGGTTCAAGGGGCAATTAGGGATGGGTAACAAATGCTGGGCCTTTAACAGTGATGCTCACTCATATCACATGAAAGAATAAAGAAAATAACACAATAACAAAATAACAAGGAAAATAACACAATAACATCGTGAGGCGGCACAGTGGCACAGTGGTTGGCATTGCTGCCTCACAGCGCCAGGGGCCCGGGTTCAATTCCAGCCTCGGGTGACTGTCCGTGCAGAGTTTACACTTTCTCTCCGTGTCTGCGTGGGTTTCCTCCGGGTGCTCCGGTTTCCTCCCACAGTCCAAAGATGTGCAGGTGAGGTGGATTGGGCTTAAATGACAGATGTCTCTGTAGAGTTGACTCTTAGGACGGGATTCTCAGACCCCCAGCCGGGTCGGAGAATCGCCGGTTGTCGGCGTGAATCCCGCCTACGCCGTCCTCCAAATTCTCCGCCCCCCCAAAAACTGGCCCGACATGAGTCACGCCGCCCGCCTCGGAGAATGGCGGGGACCGGAGCGACTCAATTGGCCCCGGGGCTGCCCGAATTCTCCTGCCCGCGATGGGCCAAAGTCCCGCCCGTTTTTTGCCAGTCCCGCCGGCGTGATTTGGAGTAGGTCCCTTACCGGCGGGACCTGGCGGCGCGGGCGGCCTCCGGGGTTCTTGTGGTGGGGGGGGGAGATCTGGCCCTGGGAGGTGTCCCCACGGTGGCCTGGCCCGCGATTGGGGC
This sequence comes from Scyliorhinus canicula, assembly GCF_902713615.1. Taxonomy (NCBI): domain Eukaryota; kingdom Metazoa; phylum Chordata; class Chondrichthyes; order Carcharhiniformes; family Scyliorhinidae; genus Scyliorhinus; species Scyliorhinus canicula. The sequence continues at coordinate 221,633,221 of NC_052150.1, forward strand.
CCACCGATCCGCTGGCGGGCCTGTGCCGTGGGGGCACTCTATTGTTCCGCACCAACGGCTGCAGCAGTCCGCCATTGCCGGTGCGGAAACAAAGCCCTCTACGCATGCGTTCCCGCGCATGCGGCAACTCACGCCGGCCGGCGGAGGCCCTTCGGCGCCGGTTGGTGTGGCGCCAAGGCCTTTTCCCGCCGGCCGGCGGGGCGCAAACAACTCCGGGGCGGGCCTAGCCCCTGAAGGCGCGGCCCGGCGCTGGAGTGGGTCATGCCACTCCGTCCAGCCGGAGTTGCCCGCCCCGCCGATTACGGCAGAACCCCGCCCCATGTCTCTGAAGGGTAAGTGGGGTAATGGGGGCAGAGTGGGCCTAGGTAGGGGGCTCTTTCAGAGGGTCTGTGCAGACTGGATGGGCCGAATGGCCTCCTTCTGCACTGTAGGGATTCTATGATTCAGTCAGCAGAGTCTATGGACGGGATTCTCCGTCCCACCTCACCCATTTTCTGGGGCAGTGGGCCCCCGCCGGCAGCGGGCTCCACCGTTTTCGCCAGCTGGCCTATGGGGGTTTCCCATTGTGGGAATCCCTACGCTGTCGGGAACTCCATGGGCATGAGGGCGCTGCCAGTGAAATGGAAGATCCCGCCGACGGGAGAATCCAGCCCCATAGATTTAAGGCGATGGGCGGAAGGATCAGAGGGGACGTGAGGAAAATCTGTTCACCCTGAGGGTGGTGGGGGGCTGGTTTAGCACACTGAGCTAAATCGCTGGCTTTTAAAGCAGACCAAGGCAGGCCAGCAGCACGGTTCGATTCCCGTATCAGCCTCCCCGAACAGGCGCCGGAATGTGGCGACTAGGGGCTTTTCACAGTAACTTCATTGAAGCCTACTCGTGACAATAAGCGATTTTCATTTTTTTTTTTCATTTTCAGCTTGGATTCTCTGCCTAGGTTGGTGGCTGAAGCTGAAACATTCAAAGGTCCCTCGATCTGTGTCTGTAATGTTGGAACCCACTAGGCTTCAGACCAGGGACTGGAAAGATGAGCGACTAGTTTCTTTATCCTCTTTTTGGCCGGTGCAGACACGATGGGATGAACGGCCTCTTTCTGCACCATCATTTCTTCCGGTTCTTAATTGACTATAAAGAACTCTGGGGCATTTTGAGGTGAAAGGAGCTGTATAATTACGAGATTACTTTATCAGGCTGTATTAGTCTACATCTGTTATTTAAGGGCAGCACGGTAGCACAGTGGTTAGCACTGTGGCTTCACAGCTCCAGGGTCCCAGGTTCAATTCCCGGTTTGGGTCACTGTCTGTGCGGAGTCTGCACGTTCTCCCCGTGTCTGCGTGGGTTTCCTTCGGGTGCTCCGGTTTCCTCCCACAGTCCAAAGACGTGCAGGTTAGGTGGATTGGTCATGCTAAATTGCCCTTAGTGTCCAAAAAGGTTAGGAGGGGTTATTGGGTTACAGGGATAGGGTGGAAGTGAGGACTTAAAGTGGGCCGATGAAGACTCGATGGGCCGAATGGCCCCCTTCTGCACTGTATGTTTTATGTTGTTCTGTCGTGGGACTGTCATTAGGGATCCACAGGAGGTTCACAAGAATGATCCCTGGAATGAAGAAATTGTCGTAAGAAGAACGGTTGAGGACTCTGGGTCTGTACTCGTTGGAGTTTAGAAGGATGAGGGGGGGATCTTATTGAAACTTACAGGACACTGCGAGGCCCGGATAAAGTGGATGTGGAGAGGATGTTTCCACTTGTAGGATAAACTAGAACCAGAGGACACCATCTCAGACTAAAGGGACGATGCTTTAAAACAGAGATGAGGAGGAATTTCTTCAGCCAGAGGGTGGTGAATCTGTGGAACTCTTTGCCACAGAAGGCTGTGGAGGCCAAATCACTGAGTGTCTTTGAGACAGAGATAGATAGGTTCTTGATTAATAAGGGGGTCAGGGGTTATGGGGAGAAGGCAGGAGAATGGGGATGAGAAAAATATCAGCCATGATCGTATGGCGGAGCAGACTCGATGGGCCGAATGGCCTAAGTCTGCTCCTATATCTTATGGTCTCATTGAAGAAAGGCAGAAAAAGCTTTCCCTGCACTTGCTAGGAACAGTGCCCCGTCTGCAGTTAGCTGCCAGTTCCCTCGGCACCGACAAGAACCAACAGGTCGAAGGCACAATGGGACCCTGTGTACGGTCACAGAGTGTGCAACCATCAGAAGTAATGACAGGTGGCGCATGGCGCAGAGCTGCCCTGGGAACATGCAATTGGCAGCAATTATATTCTGCCGTCCACAGTGAGCCTTCTGTCACCCTGGTGGCTTGCCTGGCGGAGAGAGAAGATGCGTCAGAACCCGGGGCCTGCCTCCCTCCCCCACTCCCAATCAGGAATTCATAACCCTGACTGACTGAGACAACAACACTCCCCAAATCGACCATCCATCTTAAACAGGCCTGCCACAGGACATCACTAACCTGTCTGTCACTGTCCCTCAAATACCCACCTGCTCCAGCGGCCCGACAAGCGGCCAGTTGGCAGGGGAAAGGTGTGTCAGTATTTTAACCGCAAGGACATTTTCTTTCTGCTTAACTCGATGCCTCACCCCGTTGATGTGCATTTGTATAGCGCCTTTAATGCAGTTTAAAAGCATCCCCAGGCATTTTGCAGACAGTGGTTTGACACTGGGGCCACATCAGGAGATATTATAGGAGAGGTGACTGAAAGCTTGTTGTTCAAAGGGATCCGTTTGAAGGAAATTCTTAACGGAGTAGGCAGAGAGAGAGAGAATGTGGGAGGCACAGAGATTTAGGGAGGAGATTCCTAAGCCTCGGGCCTGTACGACTAAAGGCACGGCCATTCAGTCCATCTAACTCACCCTTTCTTCGAACACGAGCGGCCTAAGCGCACTGTGTATGTACCTACACCACATGGCCGGCAGTAGTTTAAAAGGCAGCTCAGCCTGACATTCACAAGGGCAATTAGGGATGGGCAATGAATGTTGGCCCAGCCAGCGTTGCCCCCATCCTGTGAAAGAATGATTTTTTAAATTTCCAGCATTGAACAGGGTCCACAGTCCTGGGGTCTTGGGGTCGCACCAGCCGGCTGGTTCGTCAGTCTGAGTAGCTATAGAAGGATTAACAACAGAGTCGAATCCGAGTAGGAGAATTGTAAATAGTTCAATAAACGTGTTGAAGTTATCTCCACGTCTGAACCTTCCTCTGTCAGAGTGAACATCAAGGAAGCCGCTTATGCTATGCCAAGAGCATAACAAGACATGGTACCAGTATTAACTCAGTATTAAAGACTCATCCAGACTCGAAGTGTTACTCCCTTCTCTCCCCACAGATGCTGGAAGAAGTCTTACAACACCAGGTTAAAGTCCAACATGTTCGTTTCAAACACTAGCTTTCGGAGCACAGCTCCTTCCTCAGGTGAATGAAGAGGCATGTTCCAGAAACAAATATATAGACAAAGTCATCTCCACATCACAGAGGCTGTCAACAGACCTGCTGGGATTGTCCAGCATTTTCTGTTTTTGAATGTCCTGCTCGAGTTCCGAATGACACCAAGAGTAAGTCTGTAGATTAAATTTAACATATAGAGCATTAGTGCTGCCCACTCTGCTCTCTACACGTGGACCGTGGACCAGCGTCACGCCTAACACGGATGTGATGCTGGAACTGGATAAAACGTTGGAGAGGCCACATCTGGAGTTTTGAGTACAGTTCTGGTCACCACATTACAGGAAGGACATAATTGCTCTGGAGGGAGTGCCGAGGAGATTGAGACGAATGTTGCCAGGGCTGGGAAATTGCTGCTGTGGGGAAAGATCGGCGATATTGGGACTGTCCCCCTCAGGAGAGGAGGCTGAGGGATCACCTAACTGAGGTGTACAAAGTTAAGATGGGCCTAGACAGGTTTGACATGAAATGAAAATGAAAATCGCTTATTGTCACGAGTAGGCTTCAATGAAGTTACTGTGAAAAGCCCCTAGTCGCCACATTCCGGCGCCTGTTCGGGGAGGCTGGTACGGGAATCGAACCGTGCTGCTGGCCTGCTCGGTCTGCTTTAAAAGCCAGCGATTTAGCCCAGTGAGCTAAACCAGCCCCTAAGGTGATGGGTAGAAGGATTAGAGGGGACGTGAGGGAAAACATTTTCACCCAGGGGGGTGGTGGGCATCCGGAATTCACTGCCTAAGTTTCATAGAATTTACAGTGCAGAAGGAGGCCATTCGGCCCATCGAGTCTGCACCGGCTCTTGGAAAGAGCACCCTACCAAGGTCAACACTTCCACCCTATCCCCACAACCCAGTAACCCCACCCAACACTAAGGGCAATTTTGGACACTAAGGGCAATTTAGCACGGCCAATCCACCTAACCTGCACATCTTTGGACAGTGGGAGGAAACCGGAGCACCCGGAGGAAACCCACGCACATACGGGGAGGATGTGCAGACTCCGCACAGACAGTGACCCAAGTTGGTCATGACGTGGAGACACCGGCGTTGGACTGGGGTGGGCACGGTAAGAAGTCTGACAACACCAGGTTAAAGTCCAACAGGTTTATTTGGAATCACTAGCTTTCGGAGCGTAGCTCCTCCATCAGGTGAGTGAAGAGGTAGGTTACTCAAACACAGCGTATATAGACAAAGCCAACGATGCAAGATGATACTTTGAACGCTCAAAACCCTCAACAAAGTTTAAACCCCACCAATCCCATCGCTAAAACCCTCGGTCAGTCAGAGCCGCCCCAGACTTTTTTTTCGGTTTAAGGTTTGAATTTGATTGGGCGGCGCTGCGCCAGGTCTGATGTGGCAATGCCTTGTGGGAGTTGTAGTTTCTTTCCTCTTCTCGATGGTAGCTGAATTGATTTGTTTCAAATTTCATAGTCCAATCTCCTGGATTGCTTTCTTCCACCACCAGGAGAGTGATGCCAATTCCGGTCGTCTCCTGGGTATTCCGGGGCGGTTGGCAGCCGTGGCACATTTCATTACAATACTAAAGCCAAGTGTGGGACTTTTGGGTCAGACGTTAACTTGAGGCCCCATCTGCCTGCCCGCGTCAAAGATCCCTTGGGATTACTTCGAAGAAGGGCAGAGGGATTATCCCTGGTGGCCAGGCTAATTATCAACATCAAAAACAACAGGTTTTCTGGCCATCATCACACTGCTGTTCGTGGGAGCTTGCTGTGCACAAATTGGCGATTGTGCTTCATGCTTTACAACAGCAACTACGCTTCAAACAGTACTCCATTGGCTGTGTTCATGGGCTGCACTAGAAAAATGCAAGCCTTTCGTCGTTGACAATTTGGCAGGGGAGTGGTGTAGTGGTAGTGTCACCGGACTAGTAACCCAGAGACCCAGGGTAGTGATCTGGGGGCCCGGCTTCGAATCCCGGCACAGCAGATAGGGAAACTTAAATTCAATAAAGTATGGAGTCTAGTAATGACCATTGTTGCAAAAAAAATCCATCTGGTTCAATGCTATAACTATAACTAATATCACTAATAGGGAAGGAAATTCAAAGAATCCCTACAGTACAGAAGGAGGTCATTCGGCCCATCGAGGCTGCACTGCCCCTCTGAAAGAGCACCAGACCTAGGTCACTGCCCCTCCCTATCCCCGTAACCCAGTAACCCCACCTAACCTGTACATCTGTGGACACTAAGGCAATTTATCATGGCCAATCCATCTAATCTTTGGATTGATTGATTTGATTTTATTGTCACACGTAGCGATGTTTAGTGAAAAGTATTTTTCTGCGGCTAAGGAAATGTACACAGTACGTACACAGTAGACAAAAAAGACAGTAGATAGTTACAGCGAATGCGGAAAAGTACACAATACCTCGACAAATAAGTAATTGGTTACGAGAAATTGGTTATTGGTAATTGGACTGTGGGGGGAAACCGGAGCACCCGGAGGAAACCCATGCAGACACGGGGAGAAAGTGCAGACTCCACACAGATAGTGGCCCAAGGCCCGAATCGAACCCTGGTCCCTGGCGCTGTGAGGCAGCAGTGCTAACCACTGTTATTCTCCCCAGTCTGCCTACACGTGACTCCAGACCCACAGCAATGTGCTTGATTCTTAACTGCCCCCTGAAATGGCCTACGAGCCACTGGGTTCAAGGGCAATTAGGGAGGGGCAGTAAATGCTGGCCCAGCGACGCCCTCATCCTGTGAAGTAATTTTTAAAATGGTGATTTCACTGGGGAATGTTGTTGCCTCGGATTTTCAAAATTGTATTTTCAGTGACAAGCCCACTTTATGTTGTGGCAAATTTCACATTGCTAAAATAAACCAGCCTTCTCACCAGGCCCAAAACAAACAAGTAAACCGTTCCAACCAAGGCCCAGGCAGGAACTAGGTTTTACTAGTCCCAGCTGGTTTGAGTTATAGGCAAAGTAGAACAGTGATTCTCGAACTCCTCTCTCCCACAAAAAGCCAACAAAGAGGCTCAAGTCAAGGGGCAGCTTCTTGCATATTGCCCAGAGTCTCCTGACAGTCACCCTCACAAGCTACCACCTTGCTGATTGGTCAACACATCTACAGACAGTGGTCCAGAGGAGTCCCTCCAACCAGGAGCCTGAGAACCATTCTGTTGAATCTCAAACGCCTCAGGGCTGGTGCTGATCGCACCTGTGGATACGCATCCCAAAAAACGGGAACGTCCCCTCATACCAGCACCATGTAACCCTGATGATGTAAACATAGAACATACAGAGCAGAAGGAGGCCATTCGGCCCATCAATTCTGCACCGACCCATTTAAACCCTCACTTCCACCCTATCCCCGTAACCCCTCCTAACCTTTTTGGTCACTAAGGACAATTTAGCATGGCCAATCCACCCAACCTGCACGTCTTTGGACTGTGGGAGGAAACCGGAGCAAACCCACACAGACACGGGAGAACGTGCAGACTCCGCGCAGACAGTGACCCAGATGGTAATCGAACATGGGACCCTGGCGCTGTGAAGCCACAGTGCTAGCCACTAGTTCTAAAGGTCATCAACTCTGAGGGCCAGAGCCTGGGTGGAGCATTGGCCGAGGAAGGTGTGGCAAAATGGAAAGAAAGAGGTGCTGAGGGTTGCCTGGTGTGACTCCGCACCAGGGAACTGAAGGATGAGCTCAAGAAGGCTCAATCATCCTCTCAAGGTTAGGCAGGGACTGGTTAGGGAGTATGATGAGGCAGGGAAGCATATTTGGTGGGCTAACGCAGAACGCATTGTTATTTTTAATGCCAGGTTAAAGTCCAACAGGTTTGTTTCAAATCGCTGGCTTTCAGAGCGCAGCTCTTTCCAGAAGTGCACCGAAAGCTAATGATTTGAAACAAACCTGTTGGACTTTAACCGGGTGTTGCAAGACTTCTTACTGTACCCACCCCAGTCCCAACGCCGGCATCTCCACATCAAGGAACATTAGTTGAGGGATAAATGTTGGCCAGGACACCAGCAGACCTCCGGTGCTCTTCTTCAAAGCAGCGGTTCAGGAAGGTCTTCCACCACGACCTTAGAACATAGAACAGTACAGCACAGAACAGGCCCTTCGGCCCTCGATGTTGTGCCGAGCAATGATCACCCTACTCAAACCCACGTAACCACCCTATATCCGTAACCCAACAACCCTTAACCTTACTTTTTAGGACACTACGGGCAATTTAGCATGGCCAATCCACCTAACCCGCACATCTTTGGACTGTGGGAGGAAACCGGAGCACCCGGAGGAAACCCACGCACACACGGGGAGGACGTGCAGACTCCGCACAGACAGTGACCCAGCCGGGAATCGAACCTGGGACCCTGGAGCTGTGAAGCATTTATGCTAACCACCATGCTACCGTGCTGCCCATCTCAAGGGCAATGAGGGATGGGCACTAAAAGTCACCCATTCTCACATCGCAAAAACTAATCATTAAAAAAAATATCCTGGAAAACACTGATGAGCGCTTTTCGTGATGAATAATAGAAAAAAACTCCAAGAATGCACCCAAGTGTCTAGGCGAGGCCTGAAGTGTGAGGCAGCCTGCGTGGTCACCTTAAACTCAACAGGAGGGTTGGAGAACTAGAACAACGGGTTTCGGGGCAAACGGAAGAATGCGTATCCCCTTGGCAATACTGAAATGTAAACTGCAAGAATTGAACATTCTCCAGCTCCTACACACCGGATTCCATTTTGGTTCTCTCTGTTTTGGCCACTGGCCTTGCAAGATGGCCGACATCCTTCAGCTCTTCCAATGACGAAAAGGGAATGGGATTTCGAGGGCCCCCCCTTTCCATTGCCGAAGGTTTTCCATGCACGGTTGTGGTGAATGTAATATGATAATTCACACTATGTCTTTGTAAGCGCAGTAGCGTTATCCAACCACTAGGGGGAGTAGCTCTGGGAATGCTCAGGAGATTGTACAGGGCTCCACCCTTGGCTCCGCCCATGACTCCTCCCCCTAGTGCTGCTGTATAAATTCCTTTGTCCAGAGTCAGCCTGCAGTTCACTGAGAGTTCATCAATGGGTAACAGGCTGGCTCTGTAGTAAGTCGATTAAAGCCTATATTCATATCGGAAACACGTGTCTGGTGAATTGATGGTTCCATCAACGGTCAACCAGAATGTTGTCCATGTCTTAACTGGCAAAGAGTCCCTTACAGCCATCACCTTCGTTCTCACTGGCTGGCATCGACTTCAGGTCAAGCAATGCCCCATTTTTTTTTTTTATAAATTTAGATTAGCCAATTATTTCTTCCAATTAAGGGGCAATTTAGCGTGGCCAATCCACCTACTCTGCACATTTTTGGGTTGTGGGGGCGAAACCCACGCAGACACGGGGAGAACGTGCAAACTCCACACGGACAGTGACCCAGAGCCGGGATCGAACCTGGGACCTCAGCGCCGTGAGGCGGTTGTGCTAACCACTAGGCCACCCTGCTGCCCTGCAATGCCCCATTTTTAATATTATCGCCCCTATTTTCAAACCCTTCCATTGACCCTCCCGATCTGTTTCAGCCCAGGATCTCTTCACTCTGCCCTCTTGGGAATCCCAGATTTCCATCGCTCCACCTTTGGCCACTGTGATTTCAGCCGCCTGTCGGCTCTGAAATGCCCTCACTAACTCTCTCCGGCTCTTTCCTCTTCCTTTCTGACCAAGCTTTTGGTCATCTGCCCTCAGTCTGTCAAATTCTGTTTTCTAACACTCCCTTGTGGTGTTTGATTGTAAAGAACAAAGAACAAAGAAAAGGCCCTTCGGCCCTCCAAGCCTGTGCCGACCACGCTGCCCATCCAAACTAAAATTTTCTACACTTCCTGGGTCCGTATCCCTCTATTCCCATCCTATTCATGTATTTGTCAAGATGCCCCTTAAACGTCACTATCGTCCCTGCTTCCACTACCTCCGGCAGCAAGTTCCAGGCACCCACTACCCTCTGTGTAAAAAACTTGCCTCGTACATCTCCTCTAAACCTTGCCCCTCGCACCTTAAACCTATGCCCCCTAGTAATTGACCCCTCTACCCTGGGAAAAAGCCTCTGACTATCCACTCTGTCTCTGCCCCTCACAATTTTGTACACCTCTATCAGGTCGCCCCTCAACCTCCTTCGTTCCAGTGAGAACAAACCAAGTTTATTCAACCTCTCCTCATAGCTAATGCCCTCCATACCAGGCAACATCCTGGTAAATCTCTTCTGCACCCTCTCTAAAGCCTCCACATCCTTCTGGTAGTGCGGCGACCAGAATTCGACACTAGTGTGTTGAAGATATATAAATATAAGTTGCTGTTGATCCAACAGACTTTAGGGCTGAGGGTCTAGTCCGTGACCAAAACAGATCTAACCTTGTCGTAGGAAGGGAGCAGGCCATTCAGCCCCTCGAACCTGACCTGCCATTCAATCAGATAGCAGTTGACCTGTACGTCAGCTCCATTTACAGTTACCAGCTGCATATCACTCAGCAACCTCACCCAACAAAAATCTATCCATCTCGTTCTTGAAAGCCGCAACTCAAACCATTTCTCCGACCCTTTGTGGGAAGAAGCATTTGCTGATTATACTGCTGAACGGCCGAGAGATTGTGCCCCCTCCCCACACGTGCACCTTGTTATGGAATTCCCAACCTCCCGTCAACACGGTTGTACAGTGGACTGGTGATAGAATCTCCAAAATTGATCAGGGTCCGTTCTGGGAAGGTTAATGAGGTCGTTCCCGGCGCTTAACCCGCTATCTAACGGCACTTTGATGTCTTTTCGGACCCCAGTAGGGAGTGCACCCCGAGGCTGCACTTTAACACCATTTTTAAATGGCGCCCCAATCGCTCGACCTCCTGTCGCAACCCATGGACTCCCCTCCCCTCAACTCACCTATAAGGGGGCCCTTGAGCCCCCGCCTCCCACCTCGCATGGGCAGGGCACTGCCGGGCTCAATCCCGGCATGGGCAAAAAGCCTGGCAGTGCCCCTTCCAGCCTAGCAGTGCTATCTGGGCTGCCTGGCAGTGCCAAGCTGGCACCCCAGGTGGCACTGCTCGGGTGCCAGGGTGGTACTGCCAGGGTGTCTGGGTGGTACTGCCAGGGTGTCTGGGTGGTACTGCCAGGGTGCCAGGTGCCACCCTACCTGGGGGTCTCCGACCGCCTGGGAGACCCCCCCCCCCCCATGTGCCATTCCGCCTGGTCCCTGTTTGTGGGGACCAGGGCTAAACAGTGCTCAACTAGGCTCTCCTCAGCAAGGACCATATCGGACGGATGTCCCTTCCATCCGTCGCGGGAATAGTTGACAGTGCTTTCAAGCCGGATCCGGATAACGACCTCTCTAGTTAGATCTCGCAACAGGTCGCGACCCGGATCCTGCCCACAACGGTTACATCTCAGTTAGATCTCACCAGGCGTAACAGCCGTCGGGAATCCCGGGCGTAGACCTCTCCCAGGATCTACCTCCCAGCTGCATCCCACCCCAATTCCAGTGGGACACGGTCGTTAGATCGCGCTGATAGAATCGTAGAATCCCTACAGTGCAGAAGGAGACCATTCAGCCCATCAAATCTGCACCAGCCCTCTGAAAGAGCACCCCCACCTGGGCCCACTCCCTCACCCTATCCCTACAGCCCCACCTAACGCAGAGGCTTAGACGAATGACACGGAGACATGAGTTCAAATCCCACCATGGCTTCCGGGGAAGTTTACTGAAATTAAATTAATAAATACAGAATGAAATACCAGTCCCATTATTAACCATCGCGAAGCTATCATCAATTGTCGTAAAAACCCATCTGGCTCACTAATGTCCTTCAGGGAAGGCGATCTGCCGTCCTTACCCGATCAGGTCGACATGCGACTCCAGACCCACAACAATGTGATTCACGCTTCAACTCCCTCCGAAATGGCCGAGCAAACCACTCAGTTCCAGGGTAATGAGGGACGGGCGACAACTGCTGACACCCACATTCCGAAAGCGAACTTAAAAGAAAAACCCGCGGGCCATCAACTGTGGAGATTAAGAACCCAGGAACCGAAAGCAAAACAGAGAAAGGGCCGGAGAAACAAAGGATGTCTGTCAGCCCCGGCGAGAGCAACCGCCCGGATCAACCAGTTACTCCCGGCCCTGGAAAACCCAACTGCTTTACCTTCAACAACGCTGCTGGTCACAGGGTGTGGGGGTGCCCCGGACAAGTGGGGAGGGTGTAGGTGCTGCAAGCTGCACATTATGGGCTGCCAAACGCCCTTGCGACACGGGCAGCCACCGCAAGTAAACGCAAGTCACTTCTGTGCCTCTCAACCAGCTGCCAGGTAATCCGCACCCAAGGGATTGACGGTCGTCTCAGGTTTCAAATATCTAAGGAATGCAGGTGAGCAGGAAGCTGACGGGTTTCTCGGTGAGCCTGAGGGATCTGTGTCATGGGCTCGGTCGCAGCAGAACTCCTTAACAAAATTCCCTCGCTCCACCGCCCTCCTCCACCTTTCCCGGCAAAGCGACAGGAGCAATTTCTGAACCTACTTCATCGCAGTCATCCCCTTGCTTCTTCGCTCTGGAGTGGCAGACACTACAGTGGGAGTGATTCGGGCAGCCCGAAATTGCGCCGATCAGTTCATCGTTTATTGATCCGTGCGGAACGCGCGAATCTCGTGGCGGGCGTGGGCAGGAGCCGTTACCTCGTGTAGTTGAACGTCCACATTAAAAGTGCACCCAACCAGCCAGTCTTCGCCCGCCTCCTTCCACTGCCTCCCTGATCCGGGGATGCCAATGCCAATAAATTAACATCGTTCGTCGGGAAGTGCCTTTATCCTTCCTTGAAAGTCGCGAGAACGGGATTCCGACAGTTCGGCCCGTGTCGGGAGATATTTGGCCTCAGGCCTGAGGGAGAAGTGGCGATAGGAACTTTCAAAAAGGAACGGGATATAAAATCTGAAAGGTGATGAAACGCAGAGCTCTTGGGAAAGAGCAAGGGAGTCTCAGCAACTAGCTCTTACAAAGAGCACGATGGGCTGAGTGGCCTCTTTCCGCGCCTGATTTATTGCTGGGCCACGGCCCTCGTGGGCATCCGCAGCCTTCTGTCCCCCCCCCCCCCTCACCCCTCCCTCAACGAGCCTTTCTCACCCCTGAGGTGGTGTGTAGAGGAAGTTGCTTGTCCACAAGGACGATTCCCAGACCTCTTCTCAACCAAAGCCCATGCACAGCTCACTCTCCAGGAGGAGTATCTAGTCGGCCAGGAAACCGGCCACCTCTATCTCTCTGTCTCTCTCTCTGTCTCTCTCTCTGTCTCTCTCTCTATCTCTCTGTCTCTCTCTCTGTCTCTCTCTCTATCTCTCTGTCTCTCTCTCTCTGCCTCTCTATAACTCCAGGAGGACAGTTAGCCTCATCAATCCGTTCAGCTATTCGATTTGGCCGGTGCTGATCGCATCTCAATCCTAGCCTTGGGGCAGAAACCCATGGACATCAATGTGACAGGGCTGGCCAAACCGAGGGGACTGGTTTCCCCCTCTCCCTCCTGGGTACTGAGGCCAATTCTCCACTTGGCCTGCATTTATTGCCCATCCCTAACTGCCCTGGAGAAAGGGAGGGGAAGGCTGCTGATGGGCTGGTAGCAGAGTCGCCTTGCTATATTTCAGAGGCAGGCAAGAGGGAGACACCATGCACCACTGCCATGTTCGGCTCTTCAATCAGCACTTATCCCTCTAACCCTCCAAAACTCCATCAGACACTCAGAAGGGGTGGGGGGGGTGGTTACCAACTCTTCAGGGATGAAAGACGAAACTGCTGCTGACAAAACGTGCAAGTAAAATCCTAAAGGTGATTATAATTGTAGAGAAAGTCCATCCGCTTTCCAATTGGTGTGTCAAACAATCATTGACGGCAAGCCCGGGGTGCGGCAGTGGAGATGGCAGGTCATGTGATCAAATCTCCAGGAGTACACCCAGCTAGAGTTGACAACCCAACTGCTCACTGCCAGGCAGTGGCAGGGATTGGGAAGATATCAGCAATGGCACAGCGGGAAACTTGTTGCCAATATCTGGTCCACTCCTGGTCCACTCACGTTGATGCAACAGTCAAGAAAGCCCAACAACGTCTCTACTTCCTGCGGAAGCTAAAGAAATTTGGCATGTCTGCATCAACTCTCACAAACCTCTACAGATGTGCCATAGAGAGCATCCTATCCGGCTGCATCACAGATTGGGTATGGCAACTGCTCGGCCCAAGATCGCAAGAAACTGCAGAGTGTGGTGAACTCAGCCCAACACATCACACAAGCTTGCCGCCCTCACATTGATTCTGTCTACACCTCCCGCTGCCTCAGGAAGGCAGACAGCATTATTAGAGACCCCTATCATCCAAGCTTTGCCCTCTTCCAGACCCTTCAGTCAGGTAGAAGATACAGAAGTCTGAAGATCCAGACATAGGAACTGCTTCTTCCCCACAGCTACAAGACTCCTCAACGACTCCCACTTGGACTGATCTGTTCCCTGTAAGAACACTATTCACGATGCCCTATGCTGCTCTTGCTCATGTAGTTGCTTTGTTTGGCCCCTTGTTCCACACTGTAACCAATCACTGTTTGTCGACGTACCATTTGTCAATGTTCTCTGTTGATTATTCTTTTGTCTATTATGTACGTACTGTGTACGTTCCCTCGGCCGCAGAAAAATACTTTTCACGGTACTTCGGTACATGTGACAATAAATCAAATCACATCAAATATCTCATCGAATCAGAGAGATTTACAGTAGGGGAGAAGGCCATTCAGCCCATCTTGTCAGCACCGCCAACCAGCCTAATCCTACCTTTCAATTCTTGGTCCATAGCCTTGTAGGATATGGCATTTCAAGCGTATCTCCCACCCTTTCAAACAGTCAACTTCAGACCCCCACAACCCTCTGGGCAGAACAATTGCCCCTCAGATCCCCTCTAAACCACCCATCTCTTGTCCCTGGTTATGGACCCCTCAAGCAAGAGGAATAGAAAAAATGAAGATCGCTTATTGTCACGAGTAGGCTTCAATGAAGTTACTGTGAAAAGCCCCTAGTCGCCACATTCCGGTGCCTGTCCGGAGAGGCTAGTACGGGAATCGAACCGTGCTGCTGGCCTGCTTGGTCTGCTTTAAAAGCCAGCAATTTAGCTCAGTGAGCTAAACCAGCCCCTGCTTTAGGACCCTCCTATCAACTTTATCTAGGTCCCTCACCATTTTATTTATTTTAAACTATTATTAATTATTTCATGTGATGCGGGCGTCGCTGGCTAGGCCAGCATTTACACCCATCCCTAACTGCCCTTGAACTGGGTGGCTTGCTCGGCCATTTCAGAGGGTAGTTAAGAGTCAACCACATTGCTGCGAGTCTGTGTAGGCCCCACCAGACCAGGTTGAGGATGGAAGATTTCCTTCCCGAAAGGGCATTCGTCAGCCAGATGGGATTTTACAACAATCGACGATAGTTTTGTGTTCACTTCTACATCCCAGATGTTATGAATGGAGTCTAAATTCCACCAGTTGTCGCTGGGGGGTGGGGGGGGGGGGGGGGGGGGGGGGGGGGTGGGGGGGGTGGGGGGGGGGGGGGTGGATTCAAACCCCTGTCCCGGAGGATTGGTCTGGGTCTCTGGATTACTAATACAGTGACGTTATCCTAAATCTCCATCTCCCCCTCGATGCACCGGAATTACATCTCCCCTTGACCTCCTCGGTCGCCAAGGAAACGACCCCGGCCTGGCCAATCTTTCCTCAGAACTGAAATCCTCCAGGCCGGGCCACAGTTTCCTGAGCCTTCTCTGTAGTTTTTCTCTCACGCAATCACATCTTTCCTCAGAACTGAAATCCTCCAGGCCGGGCCACAGTTTCCTGAGCCTTCTCTGTAGTTTTTCTCTCACGCAATCACATCTTTCCTCACAGTGTGGTGACCAGAGCGGCAGGCAATACCCCAGCTGCGGCCTAACTAATGTTTTTGTGAACTAGTTCCTGTTAGGTTCCAGTGTTGAAGGGATTAAACTTTCCCCAAGTGCCCCTCAATTCCCCATGATCAGGAAGCAGGATTAAATTAAATACCTACTGGAAACTTCAAATAAACTGAGCTGGGACTTCAACTAAAATAACAAGGACTTGCATCTACACAGCACCGTTCGTCATTATAAAGTGCCATTAACAATTTACATTGACCTCAGCTTTGACCAAAAGTCACCCAGCCTCGAAGCGTTCGCTCCCTTCTCTCTCCACAGGAGCTGTCAGACCTGCTGTGATTGTTCAGTATTTTCTGTCAGATTCCACCAACCGCAGTGATTTGCTTCTAATTTACATTTATTTATTCTTTCAAGGGAATCTGGGCCTTTGTCGTGGCTTGAGCGGATTGGTTTGATCGGCCGTTTCAGAGGGGCGGTTGAGAGTCTCCCACATCGATATGGGTCTGGAGTCACATGTAATAACAATAAGAAGAAGAATCTTTATTTGTGTCACAAGCCGGCTCACATTAACACTGCAATGAAGTTACTGTGAAAAGCCCCTAGTCGCCATGTTCTGGCGCCTGTTCGGGTACACAGAGGGAGAATTCAGAATGTCCAATTCACCCAACAGCACGTCTTTCGGGACTTGTGGGAGGAAACCGGAGCACCCGGAGGAAACCCACGGCGACACGGGGAGAAGGTGCAGACTCCGCACAGACAGTGATCCAAGCCGGGAAACAAAACTGAGACCCTAGCGCTGTGAAGCAACAGTGCTAACCACCGTGCTGTCGTACCGCCCAGACTGGGTAAGGATGACAGATTTCCTTCCCTAAAAGACGTAAGTGAACAAGATGGTTTTTTGCCCCGTTACTAGCTTTCAATTCCAGGTTTATTGTATTCACCCTCCACCAGAGACCCAGGCACAGTGAGTATCAAAGCTCAGGAGACTCGAGAAGGCAAATCGAAACAGCAGTTCATTGAAAAGGCCACAGCGCAGCATCCAGCACATAGGTCCCAGTCAGGACTACCGATTGTGGCGGTCCCAATCCCAGCCAGTTTTTAAGGGTCGAATCTATGACCCCCAGCTGATGGGCCTCCGACCATTTGCGGGGAAGTTCGTCCTCCATGAGCCCCATCGGGAAAGCAATCGAGATGTCCCTGTGGGTCTCGAGGGGGGTATTACAACCCCGCCCCCCTGCCCCTGCTGAAGTCTGAAGGTCCCTCTGTGGCTGGATGGGTGTTCCACCCATGGCAGGGTACCTGTACAAATGGAGGCCTTGTTGACCATCATTTTATAGTCGTCACACAGACGGAAGGACTAATCCGGCTTCAGCACTGGAACTACTGGTGTTGCCCACTCTGCGAACTGGACCGGGCGTATAATTACGAAGTTCTCCAGCACGCTCAGCTCGTCGCCCACCTTCAATAGCATATGGGGTTGGATAAGCTGTGAAATATTTGGGTTGGACATTCGCATCAAGGTTTACTTAGCTGTGGCCCCCTTTATCTTCCCTCGATCTTCCTGGAAGACTCCTGGATATTTTCCCAGGACTGCATACAATCCGCCTGTACAGATTCTGAAGGTCTGTTGCCAATTCAGGCAGAGTCTCTGTAACCAGTCACGGTGTAGAAGACTGGGTCTGGCTCCCTGAACCCACTACCAGTAGTAGTCGGACTGGCTGTTGTCCAGGGATAACCGGGGTCATCGTAGCCTCCATGATTGTCAGTGGTGGAATTCCGGTGGCGGCTATGAAGGAGTAAGTCACACATTTGGTGGCTCCCGTTTGGGTCGGACTTTTGGACCTTTTCCCCCCACGTTTTACCGGACTTGAATTGGAAATTGATGACAGAGGCAGTTGTGTACTGAATTCCCACATCGGGGCATGGAGAGGAGGACTAGAAGCGTTCGCAAAGGCAGAGACAGAAAGAGAGACAGGGCTTGGGCTGAAGCTGCAGCGGGAGACAGTATGGCGGAGAACCGGGCCTCTGGCTTGTCGACCCAGCGGTCAACGGAGCAGCTGATGCAAGTTATCCAGGAGGGCTTCGCCAAGCAGAAGCAGGACTGCTTGGACCCGATAAAGAGGCAATTTCGCAGCTGGAACTTAGATTGGATGCCCAAGATCGGGCGATCCAGAAGGTAGAGAAGGCGCTGGCTGAGCAGGAGGAACATCAAACTGCGGTGGAGCTGGAGGTGGGGATGCTGAGAGACCAACAGAAAAGGCTCCTGGAGAAGGTGGGGGACCTAGAGAACAGGTCCCGCCGGCAGAGCCTGAGAATCATTGGGCTCTCGGAGGGGTCCGAAGGGGCGGATGCTGGGGCATACATAGCGGGCATGTTCGAGAAGCTGCTGGGGATGGGGCATTCACCGACCCTTGGAGGTGGACAGGGCTCACAGAGCATTCACGAGGAAGCCGCGAATGGGAGACCCCCCTGAGGGCAATGGGGGTGAGATTCCACAGATATCTGGATAAGGAGTGTATTTCACAGAGGGCCAAGCAGACACTGAGCTGTAAATGGGACAACAGTATCCTGCGGATCTATCAAGACCTGAGTGCGGAGGTGGCCAGGGGAAGAGCGGGATTCAACCAGATCAGGTCGATCCTTTTCAACAAAAAGGTGAAGTTCAGGCTGTTGTACCCGGCCCGCCTCTGGGTCACATACGAGGAACAACATTTCTATTGCGAGTCGCCAGAGGAAGCGCTGGACTTGGCGAAAAGGAAAGGACTGGTATCAGACTGAGAACTTTGAATTTTGCTGTAGCGTTTATGTTTTACAAAAAAAAAAAGTTTCTTGCTTTTTCAGAGGTTATTTGTAATGCCTGCTGTATGGACCTGGGGCCAGCTGCAGAGCTGAGTGATGTAACGTTTGTATTTGCACTGTTGGGGGAGGAGGCAGAGCTGAGTGAGGTAACGTTTGTATTTGCACTGTTGGGGGATGGAGGCAGAGCCGAGTGAGGTAACGTTTGTATTTGCACTGTTGGGGGATGGAGGCAGAGCTGAGTGAGGTAACGTTTGTATTTGCACTGTTGGGGGATGGAGGTGTGTTTGTTCGGATGCTGGAGCTTTTACTTGTCCTTTTCTTCTTTTTTTGAGTTCAACTTGAGTTTTTTTTAATCTCTGTCGGACAATTGTGTTGGGATTATTTTTCAATTGAATATGTTCGTATGAGCGGGGAGGGAGGGTGGGGAAGGGACAATAGGTGGGAGACTGTCTGGCGCCAGGGGCGAGGGCCACCAAGCTAGCTGGACGGGCTAGCTCACGGAAGCGCAGTGGGGGGGGGGGGGGGTGAACAGATGTTAGGCTTATCAAAGTAAGAAGTCTTACAACACCAGGTTAAAGTCCAACAGGTTTGTTTCAAACACGAGCTTTCGGAGCACGGCTACTTCTTCAGGTGAAGAAGGAGCCGTGCTCCGAAAGCTCGTGTTTGAAACAAACCTGTTGGACTTTAACCTGGTGTTGTAAGACTTCTTACTGTGCTCACCCCAGTCCAACGCCGGCATCTCCACATCAAGGCTTATCAAAGGGGTTGATTTATTTAGTGCTGTTACTGGGGGGAGGGGGGGAATGTTCTGCTGATGAAGGAGGGACTGTTGCTGAGGGACAGAGAGGAGGTCGGAGGCGGAAGCTGCCTGGGGGCGGGCCGGTGGAGGCGTGGGGCGCGGGCTGGAGACTGGCCCAAGAGAGGGGATGGCTGATCGGGGAAGTGGGGGGGCCGATGAGCTCCCCAACTAGACTGATCACCTGGAATGTAAGAGGGCTCAATGGGCCGGTCAAGAGGGCACGCGTGTTCGTGCATCTGAGGGGGCTGAAGGCGGACGTGGTAATGTTGCAGGAGATGCACCTTAGAAGTTAAAGGAGTTCTGCTTCTACTCACACGTGCGTAAAGTATACTCCCGGATCAATTTCTTTATTCTGAGCAGGGCTTTACTGACGGGGGTGGTGGACACGGGGTACTCGGCGATCACAATCTCAGACCATGCCCCGCACTGGGTTGGCCTGCAGGTTAGTAAAGACAGTAACCAGCGCCTGCACTGGAGGTTAGACTTGGGGCTTTTAGCGGACGAAGGGGTGTTATAGCGGCTGAGGAAATGCATTCAGAATTACCTGGAGGTCAATGACACGGGAGAATTCAGCAGCGGTAGTCTGGGAGGCACTGAAGGCGGTGGTCAGAGGGGAGCTGATCTCGATCCGGGCCCATAGGGAGAAGGTGGACAGGACAGAGTCAGACCGACTGGTTAAGGAGATACTATAGGTCGATAGGAGTTATGCAGAGACCCCAGAGGCAGGGCCTCTAAAGGAACGGCGGAGGCTACAGGCGGAGTTCGGCTTGTTAACCACAGGGAGGGCGGTAAAGCAGCTGAGAAAGGCGAGGGGGGCGATCTATGAGCATGGAGAGAAGGCCAGCAGAATGCTTGCACAGCAACTTAGAAAGAGAGAGGCAGCCAGGGAGATAGGGAAAGTAAAGGATGGGGACAGGGGCCTGGTTGGAGACTCAGCAGGGGGTGAATAAGGCGTTTAGGGATTTCTTCAGTAGGCTGTATAGGTCGGAACCCCCAACGGGGCCGGAGGGGATGAGGCACTTCTTGGAGGGGCTGAATTTCCCGAAGGTGGACGGGGAGCTGTTAGAAGGGCTGGGGGCCCCGATCGGGTTGGAAGAGGCAGCGGAGGGTCTGAAGGCCATGCAGTCGGGTAAAGCCCCGGGGCCGGACGGGTACCCAGCGGAGTTCTATAAAACGTTCTCTGGGATATTGGGGCCGTTGTTGATGAGGACATTCAATGAGGCAAGGGAGAGAGGGGTGCTTCCCCCGACGATGTCACAGGCCACGATTTCGCTGATCCTGAAGCGGGACAAGAACCCGGAGCTGTGTGGGTCCTACAGGCCGATATCCCAGTTGAATGTGGACGCCAAACTGTTGGCCAAAATTCTGTGCTCTAGGATTGAAGACTGTGTTCCGGACGTGATTGGGGAGGACCAGACGGGGTTAGAGAGCAACAAAAAGCTGGAGGGGGTTCCAAAGGGGCGGCAGAGAGCACAGAGTTTCACTCTATGCAGATGACCTGCTCCTCTACATCTCGGACCCACAGAACAGCATGGACGGAATCATCGCGCTCCTGAAAGAGTTTGGTGCCTTCTCGGGCTACAAACTCAACATGAGCAAAAGCCAGATCTTCCCGGTACACCCACAAGTGGTGGGGTGGGGGGGGGGGGGGGGGGGGGGGGGGGGGGGGGCAGCACTAACGGGACTGCCATTTAAACAAGCCTGACTCAAATTCCGCTACCTGGGGATCCAAATAGCCCATGACTGGAAAGAGATCCACAAATGGAACCTCACCAGCCTGACGGAGGAAGTAAAAAAGGATCTGCAAAGATGGAACACACTCCCACTCTCCCTCGCGGGGAGAGTCCAGACGATCAATATGAACGTGTTGCCCAGGTTCATCTTCCTGTTTAGATCCATGTGGCTGAGCGAGTAAGGGGATGGATCCAGGAGCCAGAGGCTGAGTGGGTGCGCACGGAAGAGGCCTCCTGCATGGGGACCTCTCTCCGGGCCCTCTCCATGGCAGCACTCCCATCCCCACCCAAAAAACACTCCAGCAGCCCGGTGGTGACAGCCACCCTCCAATCCTGGAACCAACTACGGCAGCAATTTGGCCTGACCATAATGTCGGACAAGGCTCCCATCTGCAACAACCATAGGTTCCCACCAGCACTGACTGACGCCACCTTCAAAAGGTGGAGGCAGGACGGGGGGACACTGACAGTCAGGGACCTATACACAGACGGCAGGATCGCAACACTGGACGAACTGCCAGAGAAATTTCGGCTAGCCAGGGGGATGAGCTAAGGTACCTGCAACTCAAAAACTTCCTGCGAAAGGAGACAAGGACGTACCCAGAACCACCACGACAGACATTACTGGAAGACCTACTGGACGCGAGCATACTAGATGAAGGAAACTGTAGCGACATGTATGACCGACTAGTAGAAAGGGCCGACACCGTACTGGACGCAACACGAAAGAAATGGGAGGAGGACCTGGGGATGGAGATAGGGTGGGGACTCTGGAGCGAAGCACTGCATAGGGTCAACTCCACCTCCACGTGCGCAAGGCTCAGCCTGACGCAACTAAAAGTGGTACATAGAGCCCACTTAACGAGAAACCGTATGAGTAGGTTCTTCCCGGAGGTGGAGGACAGATGTGAACGGTGCCAAGGAGGCCCGGCCAACCACGCCCACATGTTCTGGTCTTGCCCCAGACTTGCTGGGTACTGGACAGCCTTCTTCGAGGCTATGTCCAAAGTGGTGGGGGTGAGGGTGGAGCCATGCCCGAAAGTGACAGTCTTCGGGATATCAGACCAGTCAGATCTATTCCTGGGGAGGAGGACGGATGCCCTTGCCTTTGCCTCCCTGATTGCCCGCCGTAGAATCCTGTTTGGCTGGCGGTCAGCAGCACCACCCAGAGCTGCAGACTGCTGTCCGACCTCTCGGAATCTCTCCAAATGGAGAAAATCAAATTCGCCATCCGAGGGTCAGACGACGGCTTCCACAGAATGTGGGAGCCATTCACCCAACTGTTCCAGGACCTGGTTGTGGCCAGGAGAGGGGTGTTGGGGGGGGGGGGGGGGGGGGGGAGAGACAGCTAAATCTAAGAGGAATGAAAGTCGAACCACAGGGGAGGGGCGGGGGAGGGGGCAAAAACGGGGGAGGGGAGGCGGGGGGAGAGGGAAGAGACAGGGAACAAGAGAGGAGAACCAGGAATGTTGGGGGGGGGGGGGGAATGAGAGCCGGAAGGACGGCACGGGATACGATAATAAACTTGGCATCTACAGGAACAGAGAAGAAGGAAAATCAGGGCTAAAGACGGGAGGAACGGCTGGAGTGGAGGGGACCGCGAGGCAATAACGGCAGCGAAACCCGTCCGGGAGAAGCAAGTGACAACACTAACACCAGATCCATTCGAGTATTGCCCCCTGTAACTACTTCTCCGGCACCCAAATGTATATCTACCCCCCCCAGTCTCCACCGTTTAGAGTGGTAGGGGGAAGTTTTAGGTATCAAGGCATCCAAGTGGTGTGGGAATGGGAACGGTTACGCAAACTAAATCTGGCCCGTCTGGTGGACCAAATGAAGGATGATTTTCGGAGGTGGGACGCGCTCCTGCTGTCACTGGCTGGGAGGGTCCAGACAGTGAAGATTATGGTCCTTCCGAGATTCCTGTTTGTGTTCCAGTGTCTCTCCGTCTTTATTCCACGCTCCTTCTTCAAACAGGTTAACAAAGTTATCACTGGCTTTGTATGGGCGGACAAGACCCCGCGAGTAAAAAGGGGGATGATTGAGCGGAGCCGGGGTGAGGGCTGGCTGGCACTGCCAAGCTGCAGTAACTATTATTGGGCGGCAAATATAGCCATGATCAGGAAGTGGGTGGTGGGGGGAGGGTCGGCATGGGAGCGTATGGAGACAGCTTCATACAAGGGCACCAGCTTGGGGGCATTGGTAACGGTGCCTCTGCCGTTCCCGCCGGCACGGTACTGCACCAGCCCCGTGGTGGTGGCAGCCCTGAGAGTCTGGGGGCAATGGAGGAAGCGTGTGGGAGCAGAGGGAGCATCAGTCTGGTCCCCAATCTGTAATAATCACCGGTTTGCCCTGAGAAAGATGGACGGGGGGTTTCGGAGATGGCAGAGGGCAGGAATTGAGAGGATGGGGGATATGTTTGTAGAGGGGAGCTTTCTGAGAATGATGGAGCTGGAGGAGAAGTTTGGGTTGGCGAGGGGAAACAAATTTAGGTACCTGCAGGTATGAGACTACCTACACAGGCAGGTCTCAACCTTCCCGCTCCTACCGCTAAGGGGGATTCAGGACAGGGTAGTTTCCAGAGAGGGGGTGGGAGAAGGGAAGGTCTCCGACATCTATAAGGAGCTCATGGGGTCAGAGGAGACGCAGACCGAGGTGCTGAAGCGCAAGTGGGAGGAGGAGTTAGGGGGAGAGATAGAGGATGGTCTCTCAGGGCGGACGCATTGAGTTGAGTCAACGTGTCCACAACATGTGCCAGGCTCAGCCTTATACAGTTCAAGGTCATTCACCGGGCTCCCATGACAGTGGTCCGGATGAGCAGGTTCTTTGGGGTGGAAGATAGGTGCGCAAGGTGTGCGGGAGGACCAGCGAACCATGTCGACATGTTTTGGTCATTTCGAAAGCTTAGGGGATTTTGGCAGGGATTTGCGGACGTCATGTCCACGGTGTTAATAACAAGGGTGGCACTGAGTCCAGAGGTGGCAATTTTCGGGGTTTCGGAAGACCCAGGAATCCAGGAGAAAGAGGCAGATGTTCTGGCCTTTGCTTCCCTGGTAGCCCGGAGACGGATACTATTAGCTTGGAGGGACTCAAAGCCCCCAAAGTCGGAGTCCTGGCTATCGGACATGGCTAGCTTTCTCCGTTTGGAGAAAATCAAGTTCGCCCTGAGAGGGTCACTGGTCGGGTTCACCCGGAGGCGGCAACCGTTCATCGACTTCTTCGCGGATAATTAATCGTCAGCAGAATGGGGGGGGGGGGGGGGGGGGTTAGTTTAGTTTGGAGTAGGGGGTTAATAAAGGTGGGACCTGCAAGGAAGGCAGCAGGTTTTTTGCACTATGTTGATAGACTTATGTATATTGTTTATTTTGTTGTTGTAAAACCAAAAATACCTCAATAACATGTTTATTAAAAAAAAATAATTGTCAGTGGTTCCCTGTTGTACGTTGCCAAAGTGTCCTTTAGACCCAGATGCTGGATCCCCAAATGAAGTTTCCGGAACATGTTGACTGATGTCGGAGGCAGAAGCCCCCGAGTCTATCTCCACATCCAAGGGTTCTCCATTCACTTAGAGAGATATCTTAATCGGGGCTACTTTTGGTGCCTTATTGTAATTAGCTGCATGTAACCATCCTGATTGGGTTGGGAAATATGTAGAGCGCTGCCTCGGGCTGCTTGTCTTACCCGACCAGGGCGGCGCGTTCCCTGTAGAACCTGACCACCATGGTTCCTGCAGTTCGCAGTTCAGATTTCCCAAAGGTGTGGGGGTGGCCACAATAGGAAACGCCATTGGCCGGCTGCCGGGGGATGAGGGGTGTGCCGGGGGGGGGCAGATAACGGGGGTGCCAGGGTTGCGATGGTTGAGGAACAGGAGTAGAAAGTTGCTTCGGGCAGGGGTTTATACTGAACTGGAATGCACTGTCTCATGCTCGCCGGTGTTACAGCCTCCTACTCACATGCCTGCTGGGAGGAGTTGGGGGTGATGGCTGAATTAATACAGCTATTCGCTTGTGGTAGCAATCGCAGCTGGGCGCAATCTTGGTCCTCAACCACACATGAGAGGGGGGCACGGTAGCGCAGTGGTTAGCCTAGTTGCTTCACAGCTTCAGGGTCCCAGGTTCGATTCCCGGCTTGGGTCACTGTCTGTGCGGAGTCTGCACGTCCTCCCCGTGTGTTCGTGGGTTTCCTCCGGATGCTCCGGTTTCCTCCCACAGTCCAAAAATGTGCAGGTTAGGTGGATTGGCCACGCTAAATTACCCTTAGTGTCCAAAAGGGTTGGGTTGGGTGACTGGGTTGCGAGGATAGGGAGGGGATGTGGGCTTAGGTCGGGTGCTCTTTTCATGGGCCGGTGCAGACTCGATGGGCCGAATGGCCTCCTTCTGCACTGTAAAGTCTATGATGTGTGATATGGGCTTTACAGCGTGTGTGAGACACCAGACCAGAGTCAGGAGGCTGCCTGAATCTCAATCTTCTTATCTGGTGATTGAAATAAAATGGAAAACGTGCATTTATAGAGCGCCATTCATGACCACGGCAGGTCTCAGAGCGCTTCACAGCCAATGAAATCCTGGTAAAGTGTAGTCGCTGTTGCAATGAAGGAAATGTGGAAGCCAATATGTGCACAGCAAGGTCCCGCAAATAAAAATGCTAAAATAACCACATCATCTGTTACGGTGACATTGGTTGAAGGCCAAGGTGACATTGGATAATTAGCCAGGATGCCATTGGGCAAACTCTCTTGCTCTTCAAATAGTGCCGTGGGGCATTTTACATCTGCACGTCAGGCACACAGGGCATCGGTCCCATTCGGTCCCTGAGGGTGCAGAGACCCTCCGCACTGCAGCCTCAACCCTGATTTTTGTGCTCAAGTCCAGGATTGGAAACCAAAAATTAAACAATGTGGCTCAGAGGAGACAGAGCTCCCACTGGGCCAGAGCACTGTGGAGACAGAGCTCCCACTGGGCCAGAGCACTGAGGACACGGAGCTCCCACTGGGCCAGAGCACTGAGGGCACGGAGCTCCCACTGGGCCAGAGCACTGAGGACACGGAGCTCCCACTGGGCCAGAGCACTGAGGGCACGGAGCTCCCACTGGGCCAGAGCACTGAGGACACGGAGCTCCCACTGGGCCAGAGCACTGTGGAGACAGCGCTCCCACTGGGCCAGAGCACTGTGGAGACAGCGCTCCCACTGGGCCAGAGCACTGTGGACATGGAGCTCCCACTGGGCCACAACACTGAGGACACGGAGCTCTCACTGGGCCAGAGCACTGAGGAGACAGAGCTCCCACTGGGCCAGAGCACTGAGGACATGGAGCTCCCACTGGGCCAGAGCACTGAGGACATGGAGCTCCCACTGGGCCAGAGCACTGAGGAGACAGAGCTCCCACTGGGCCAGAGCACTGAGGACACGGAGCTCTCACTGGGCCAGAGCACTGAGGACACGGAGCTCCCACTGGGCCAGAGCACTGAGGACATGGAGCTCTCACTGGGCCAGAGCACTGAGGACACGGAGCTCCCACTGGGCCAGAGCACTGAGGAGGCAGAGCTCCCACTGGGCCAGAGCACTGAGGACATGGAGCTCCCACTGGGCCAGAACACTGAGGAGACAGAGCTCCCACTGGGCCAGAGCACTGAGGAGGCAGAGCTCCCACTGGGCCAGAGCACTGAGGACACGGAGCTCCCACTGGGCCAGAGCACTGAGGACACGGAGCTCCCACTGGGCCAGAGCACTGAGGAGACAGAGCTCCCACTGGGCCAGAGCACTGAGGAGGCAGAGCTCCCACTGGGCCAGAGCACTGAGGACACGGAGCTCCCACTGGGCCAGAGCACTGAGGGCACGGAGCTCCCACTGGGTCAGAGCACTGAGGACACGGAGCTCCCACTGGGCCAGAGCACTGAGGACATGGAGCTCCCACTGGGCCAGAACACTGAGGAGACAGAGCTCCCACTGGGCCAGAGCACTGAGGAGGCAGAGCTCCCACTGGGCCAGAGCACTGAGGACATGGAGCTCCCACTGGGCCAGAGCACTGTGGAGACAGAGCTCCCACTGGGCCAGAACACTGAGGGCACGGAGCTCCCACTGGGCCAGAGCACTGAGGACATGGAGCTCCCACTGGGCCAGAGCACTGAGGAGACAGAGCTCCCACTGGGCCAGAGCACTGAGGACACGGCTCCCACTGGGCCAGAGCACTGAGGAGACAGAGCTCCCACTGGGCCAGAGCACTGAGGACACGGAGCTCCCACTGGGCCAGAGCACTGAGGAGACAGAGCTCCCACTGGGCCAGAGCACTGAGGAGACAGAGCTCCCACTGGGCCAGAGCACTGAGGACACGGAGCTCCCACTGGGCCAGAGCACTGAGGAGGCAGAGCTCCCACTGGGCCAGAGCACTGAGGGCACGGAGCTCCCACTGGGCCAGAGCACTGAGGGCACGGAGCTCCCACTGGGCCAGAGCACTGAGGAGACAGAGCTCCCACTGGGCCAGAGCACTGAGGACACGGAGCTCCCACTGGGCCAGAGCACTGAGGAGACAGCGCTCCCACTGGGCCAGAGCACTGAGGAGACAGAGCTCCCACTGGGCCAGAGCACTGAGGTGGCAGAGCTCCCACTGGGCCAGAGCACTGAGGAGACAGAGCTCCCACTGGGCCAGAGCACTGAGGAGACAGAGCTCCCACTGGGCCAGAGCACTGAGGTGGCAGAGCTCCCACTGGGCCAGAGCACTGAGGTGGCAGAGCTCCCACTGGGCCAGAGCACTGAGGTGGCAGAGCTCCCACTGGGCCAGAGCACTGAGGAGACAGAGCTCCCACTGGGCCAGAGCACTGAGGTGGCAGAGCTTCCACTGGGCCAGAGCACTGAGGAGACAGAGCTCCCACTGGGCCAGAGCACTGAGGAGACAGAGCTCCCACTGGGCCAGAGCACTGAGGTGGCAGAGCTCCCACTGGGCCAGAGCACTGAGGTGGCAGAGCTCCCACTGGGCCAGAGCACTGAGGTGGCAGAGCTCCCACTGGGCTTGTCAACACAGATAGAATTCTTTGAGGAAGTGACAAAGTTAATTGATGAGGGAAGGGCTGTAGATGTCGTATACATGGACTTTAGTAACGCGTTTGATAAGGTTTCCCATGGCAGGTTGATGGAAAAAGTGAAGTCGTATGGGGTTCAGGGTGTACGAGGAAAATGGATAAAGAACTGGCTGGGCAACAGGAGACAGAGCAACAGGAGACAGAGATTAGTGGTGGAAGGGAGTGTCTCAAAATGGAGAAGGGTGACTAGTGGTGTTCCACAGGGACCCGTGCTCGGACCACTGTTGTTTGTGATCTACATAAATGATCTGGACGAAGGTATAGGTGGTCTGATTAGCAAGTTTGCAGATGATACTAAGATTGGTGGAGTTGCAGATAGCGAAGAGGACTGTCAGAGAATACAACAAAATATAGATCGATTGGAGAGTTGGGCAGAGAAATGGCAGATGGACTTCAATCCAGGCAAATGCGAGGTGATGCAGTTTGGAAGATCAAATTTAAGAGCGGACTATATGGTCAATGGAAGAGTCCTGGGGAAAATTGATGTGCAGAGAGATATGGGAGTTCAGGTCCATTAAACCCTGAAGGTGGCAACGCAGGTTGATAGAGTGGTCAAGAAGGCATACAACATGCTTGCCTTCATCGGACGGGGTATTGAGTACAAGAGTCGGCAGGTCATGTTACAGTTGTATAGGACTTTGGTTCGGCCACATTTGGAATACTGCGTGCAGTTCTGATCGCCACATTACCAGAAGGATGTGGATGCTTTAGAGAGGGTGCCGAGAAGGTTCACCATGATGTTGCCTGGTATGGAGGGTGCTAGCTATGAAGAAAGGTTGAGTAGATTAGGATTGTTTTCGTTGGAAAGACGGAGGTTGAGGGGGGACCTGATTGAGGTCTACAAAATTATGAGAGGTATGGACAGGGTGGATAGCAACAAGCTTTTTCCAAGAGTGGGGGTGTCAATTACAAGGGGTCACGATTTCAAGGTGAAGGGGGAAAGGTTAAGGGAGATGTGCGTGGAAAGTTTTTTACGCAGAGGGTGGTGGGTGCCTGGAACGCTTTACCAGCGGAGGTGGTAGAGGCGGGCACGATAGCATCATTTAAGATGCATCTAGACAAGTATATGAATGGGCGGGAACAGAGGGAAGTAGATCCTTGGAAAATAGGCAACAGGTTTAAATAAAGGATCTGGATCGGCGCAGGCTGGGAGGGCCGAAGGGCCTGTTCCTGTGCTGTAATTTTCTTTGTTCTCTTTGTTCTTTGAGACAGAGCTCCCACTGGGCCAGAGCACTGTGGAGACAGAGCTCCCACTGGGCCAGAGCACTAAGGTGGCAGAGCTCCCACTGGGCCAGAGCACTGTGGAGACAGAGCTCCCACTGGGCCAGAGCACTGTGGAGACAGAGCTCCCACTGGGCCAGAGCACTGTGGAGACAGAGCTCCCACTGAGCCAGAACACTGGGGACACGGAGCTCCCACTGGGCCAGAACACTGGGGACACGGAGCTCCCACTGGGCCAGAGCACTGAGGGCACGGAGCTCCCACTGGGCCAGAGCACTGAGGAGACAGAGCTCCCACTGGGCCAGAGCACTGAGGGCACGGAGCTCCCACTGGGCCAGAGCACTGAGGAGACAGAGCTCCCACTGGGCCAGAGCACTGAGGTGACAGAGCTCTCACTGGGCCAGAGCACTGAGGACACGGAGCTCCCACTGGGCCAGAGCACTGAGGACATGGAGCTCCCACTGGGCCAGAGCACTGAGGACACGGAGCTCCCACTGGGCCAGAGCACTGAGGACACGGAGCTCCCACTGGGCCAGAGCACTGAGGACATGGAGCTCTCACTGGGCCAGAGCACTGAGGAGACAGAGCTCTCACTGGGCCAGAGCACTGAGGACACGGAGCTCCCACTGGGCCAGAGCACTGAGGAGACAGAGCTCCCACTGGGCCAGAGCACTGAGGAGGCAGAGCTCCCACTGGGCCAGAGCACTGAGGAGACAGAGCTCCCACTGGGCCAGAGCACTGAGGAGACAGAGCTCCCACTGGGCCAGAGCACTGAGGAGGCAGAGCTCCCACTGGGCCAGAGCACTGAGGGCACGGAGCTCTCACTGGGCCAGAGCACTGAGGACACGGAGCTCCCACTGGGCCAGAGCACTGAGGACATGGAGCTCCCACTGGGCCAGAGCACTGAGGACACGGAGCTCCCACTGGGCCAGAGCACTGAGGGCACGGAGCTCCCACTGGGCCCTGGAACTCTACCCTGGAACACCTAGATAACAAAGACACCTATATCAGACTCCTATTTATCAACTACAGCTCAGCTTTCAACACCATCAGTAAAGATAGGCAACAACACCTCCTCCACGATCATCCTCAACACCGGTGCCCCACAAGGCTGTGTCCTCATCTCCCTACTATGCTCCTTATACACCTATGACTGTGTGGCCAAATTCCCCACCAACTCGATTTTCAAATTTGCTGATGACACCACCGTGGTGGGTCAGATTTCAAACAATGAAGAGACAGAGTACAGGAATGAGATAGAGAATCTGGTGGACTGGTGTGACAACAATAACCTCTCCCTCAATGTCAACAAAACAAAGGGGATTGTTATCGACTTCAGGAAGCTTAGTGGAGAACATGCTCCTGTCTACATCAATGGGAACGAAGTAGAAAGGGTTGAGGGGCGGAATTCTCCGCTCCCGGGAAACATCAGGAGGGCCGTCTTGAACTCGGCCGAGTTTCACGACGGCCTCGGAGGCCGCTTCTCGCCAAGAATGACGCGGCCGGCGTGCCTAATGACGTCAGCCACGCATGCGCAGGTTGGCCGGTTTCAACCCGCGCATGCACGGCTGACATCATGACGCTGACGGCATGAACCCGCGCATGCGCGGTGTCCGTCTTTCCCCTCAGCCGCCCCGCAAGATGTGGCAGCTTGATCTTGCGGGGCGGCGGAGGGGAAATAGTGCGTCCGATTTGGACGCCGGCCCGACGATCGTTGGGCACCGATCGCGGGCCTGTCCCCTCCCGAGCACAGTCGTGGTGCTCTTTCCTTTCTAGGCCACCTACAAGCCCCAAACGGGCTTCTCACTCCCGTTTCACGACGGCAGCGACCAGGTGTGTTTGCCGCCGTCGGGGGGGGGGGGGGGGGGGGGGGGGGGGGGATGAGAAGCGGGGGGCGTGAAATTTGGCAGAGGGTCCTCCCGCGATTCTCCCACCTGGCGTGGGGAGCAGAGAATCGCACCCGTGATCTCCTGCACAAGACAATGGATTTCATTAGGACTGAACAACATGAGAGAGAGTGGAAGAAGCTCAAGATTTCACTGACCATCATGCCAGTTCTCACAGTTTCCTGACACATCTAAGCTGATTAAAGTGTCAACAGACGCGGCCAAAGATGGTCTGGGGGAAGTTCTTCTGCAACTCGAGCGTGTCGATTGGAAAACAGTCGCATATGCATCACGATCCATGACGACAACAGAACAGAGGTACAGTCAAATCGAAAAATAATGCCTGGGTTTAGTTGTAGGCCTGGAGAAATTCCACAACTACGTCTATGGGCTTCCGACATTCACAGTTGAGACAAATCATCGTCCTTTGGTTAACATCATCTGACAAAAACTCAACCAGATGTCTCCGTGCGTTCAGAGGTTGATGATGAAGTTGCAACGCGATGACTTCAATCTCATCCACACGCCAGGCAAATATTTGTTCTTAGCAGATGCATTATCGAGAACGCCAATGCAAAGTACCGGTGGTAAGATTGTTGAGGATGTAGATCTGCATGATTTCCACATGACTATCAGTATCAGATACAAAACTACGTGAAATCCAAGAAGAGACCAGGAAGGATCAAAGTCTCAGAGGTGACGACGAACATCAACTCGTACTGGTCAAGACGCCAATGTATGGAGTTCCACAATACAAGATCTGAACTCAGTATCATTAATGGAGTGCTTCTTCGTTTGAACACTAAAGCCACACTGCAATCTCTTCGCCAGGATGTAATGAAGAGGATACATCTCGAAAAATATAAATGGAGAGCTCGCGATTCTGTTTACTGGCCAGTTATAAACCAGGATATTGACAAGATGGTCAGTAGCTGTGACACATGCCAGATGCATCGTTGCAAGCAAACAAGAGACCTATGCAAATATCTGATTTACCAACAGCACCATGGCAGAAAGTAGGTCTGGATCTCTTTCACCTACAAGGGCAAGATTATTTTATGATCATAGACTCGGAGGCTGTCGTGAAACTTGACCGATTTTCAAACCATCCCAAAATGGCCCTACTGTCAAGCATAAAAGCAAGCAGCGTAATACTGCACACCAAGTCAATATTTGCTAGACACGGAATTCCTCAAGTCGTCGTGAGCGACAACGGTCCTTGTTTTAGCTGGAAACATAGATAGATATCTATGGATTATATATGTATATTTGTCAAAACCAGTTTTAAATTTTTTTTAAATTATACAGTTAGACTCAGAGGCTCATGATATCACACGTAAATAAACTGATGATAATGCATTAATTTATTCCTTCAAAGGAAAGGAGGTATCATGGTTGCGCTGTAAATCACCGACTGAAGAGGCTCGCAAGTATATAAGTGAATGTAAAGTCAGTTGACCAGACACTGGAAGGAGGAAGTAAGAGAGAGAGCTTGCATGTGCATGATTTTGCATTTGTTCATCTACTGCCTTGGAAATAGTTCATCCCGGTAAATGTTAATAAATCATTTATAACTTTAACTACAAGTGTTCTTGTAATAAATAAGGCCATCCAAAGAGAACATTACAGAAAACATCCTATCTGGCTCCATCACAACCTGGTTTGCAACTGCCCGGCCCAAGTTCGTAACAAACTACAGAGAGTCATGAACACAGCCCAGTCCTTAACACAAAACTCCCTCCCATTCATTGACTCCATCTACCTCCCGCTGCCTGGGGAAAGCGGGCAGCATAATCAAAGACCCCTCCTACTCGGCTTACTCACACTTCTATCTTCTTCATTCAGGCAGGAGATACAAAAGTCTGAGAACACGCACGAACAGATTCAAAAACAGCTTCTTCCCCGCTGTTACCAGACTCCGAAATGACCCTCTGAGGGACTAACCAGATCTCTTCACAAACATTCTCCACTGAGTAGTACTACACTCAGTATGCTTCACCCGATGCCTGTGTCTATGTATTTATTTTGTGTTATTACGTTTCCCTGAATTTCTTTTATGTATGGAACAAACT
Source organism: Scyliorhinus canicula (assembly GCF_902713615.1). Taxonomy (NCBI): domain Eukaryota; kingdom Metazoa; phylum Chordata; class Chondrichthyes; order Carcharhiniformes; family Scyliorhinidae; genus Scyliorhinus; species Scyliorhinus canicula. Next base: position 221,666,150 of record NC_052150.1, read on the forward strand.
GTCCGAAGAGTACGAAGAACAATACATTTCAGTGTATCTCAAGACAGATGACAATCAACAAACATACAAACAAACAAAACAAACAAAGTAAGGTGACAGCGCGACTACGGAGTGACAACAACACTGAGGGGACAGCGTTACCACTGAGTTACAGCAACACTGAGGTGACAGCTCTCACACTGAGTTACAGCAGCACTGTGGGGACAGCGCTACCACTGAGTTACAGCAATACTGATGGGACAGCGTTACCACTGAGTTACAGCAACACTGAGGGGACAGAGCTACCACTGAGTTACAGCAACACTGAGGGGACAGAGCTACCACTGAGTTACAGCAACACTGAGGGGACAGCGCTACCACTGAGTTACAGCAACACTGTGGGGACAGCGTTACCACTGAGTTACAGCAACACTGAGGGGACAGCGCTACCACTGAGTTACAGCAGCACTGAGGGGACAGCGTTACCACTGAGTTACAGCAACACTGAGGGGACAGCGCTACCACTGAGTTACAACACTGAGGGGACAGCGCTACCACTGAGTTACAGCAACACTGAGGGGACAGCGCTACCACTGAGTTACAGCAACACTGAGGGGACAGAGCTACCACTGAGTTACAGCAACACTGAGGGGACAGCGTTACCACTGAGTTACAGCAACACTGAGGGGACAGCGCTACCACTGAGTTACAACACTGAGGGGACAGAGCTACCACTGAGTTACAGCAACACTGAGGGGACAGCGCTACCACTGAGTTACAGCAACACTGAGGGGACAGCGTTACCACTGAGTTACAGCAACACTGAGGGGACAGAGCTACCACTGAGTTACAGCAACACTGAGGCGACAGCGCTACCACTGAGTTACAGCAACACTGAGGGGACAGCGTTACCACTGAGTTACAGCAACACTGAGGGGACAGAGCTACCACTGAGTTACAGCAACACTGAGGGGACAGCGTTACCACTGAGTTACAGCAACACTGAGGGGACAGAGCTACCACTGAGTTACAGCAACACTGAGGGGACAGCGCTACCACTGAGTTACAGCAACACTGAGGGGACAGCGTTACCACTGAGTTACAGCAACACTGAGGGGACAGCGCTACCACTGAGTTACAGCAACACTGAGGGGACAGCGCTACCACTGAGTTACAGCAACACTGAGGGGACAGAGCTACCACTGAGTTACAGCAACACTGAGGGGACAGCGCTACCACTGAGTTACAGCACTGAGGGGACAGCGTTACCACTGAGTTACAGCAACACTGAGGGGACAGCGTTACCACTGAGTTACAGCAACACTGAGCGGACAGCGCTACCACTGAGTTACAACACTGAGGGGACAGCGCTACCACTGAGTTACAGCAACACTGAGGGGACAGCCCTACCACTGAGTTACAACAACACTGAGGGGACAGCGCTACCACTGAGTTACAACAACACTGAGGGGGCAGCGCTACCACTGAGTTACAGCAACACTGAGGGGACAGAGCTACCACTGAGTTACAGCAACACTGAGGGGACAGCGTTACCACTGAGCTACAGCAACACTGAGGGGACAGCGTTACCACTGAGTTACAGCAACACTGAGGGGACAGAGCTACCACTGAGTTACAACAACACTGAGGGGACAGCGTTACCACTGAGTTACAGCAACACTGAGGGGACAGCGTTACCACTGAGTTACAGCAACACTGAGGGGACAGCGTTACCACTGAGTTACAACACTGAGGGGACAGCCCTACCACTGAGTTACAGCAACACTGAGGGGACAGCGCTACCACTGAGTTACAGCAACACTGAGGTGACAGAGCTACCACTGAGTTACAACACTGAGGGGACAGCGCTACCACTGAGTTACAGCAACATTGAGGGGACAGAGCTACCACTGAGTTACAGCAACACTGAGGGGACAGAGCTACCACTGAGTTACAGCAACACTGAGGGGACAGCGCTACCACTGAGTTACAGCAACACTGAGGGGACAGCGTTACCACTGAGTTACCGCAACACTGAGGGGATAGCGTTACCACTGAGTTACAGCAACACTGAGGGGACAGCGTTACCACTGAGTTACAGCAACACTGAGGGGACAGCGTTACCACTGAGTTACAGCAACACTGAGGGGACAGCGCTACCACTGAGTTACAGCAACACTGAGGGGACAGCGTTACCACTGAGTTACAGCAACACTGAGGGGACAGCCCTACCACTGAGTTACAGCAACACTGAGGGGACAGCGCTACCACTGAGTTACAACACTGAGGGGACAGCGCTACCACTGAGTTACAGCAACACTGAGGGGACAGCGTTACCACTGAGTTACAGCAACACTGAGGGGACAGCGCTACCACTGAGTTACAGCAACACTGAGGGGACAGCGCTACCACTGAGTTACAACAACACTGAGGGGACAGCGTTACCACTGAGTTACAGCAACACTGAGGGGACAGAGCTACCACTGAGTTACAACAACACTGAGGGGACAGCGTTACCACTGAGTTACAGCAACACTGAGGGGACAGCGCTACCACTGAGTTACAGCAACACTGAGGGGACAGCGCTACCACTGAGTTACAGCAACACTGAGGGGACAGCGCTACCACTGAGTTACAGCACTGAGGGGACAGCGTTACCACTGAGTTACAGCAACACTGAGGGGACAGCCCTACCACTGAGTTACAGCAACACTGAGGGGACGGCGCTACCACTGAGTTACAGCAACACTGAGGGGACAGCGCTACCACTGAGTTACAGCAACACTGAGGGGACAGCGCTACCACTGAGTTACAGCAACACTGAGGTGACAGCGCTACCACTGAGTTACAGCAACACTGAGGTGACAGCGTTATCACTGAGTTACAGCAACACTGAGAGGACAGCGTTACCACTGAGTTACAGCAACACTGAGGGGACAGCGCTACCACTGAGTTACAGCAACACAGAGGGGACAGCGTTACCACTGAGTTACAGCAACACTGAGGGGACAGCGTTACCACTGAGTTACAACAACACTGAGGGGACAGCGTTACCACTGAGTTACAGCAACACTGAGGGGACAGCGCTACCACTGAGTTACAGCAACACTGAGGGGACAGCGCTACCACTGAGTTACAGCAACACTGAGGGGACAGCGCTACCACTGAGTTACAGCAACTGAGGGGACAGCGTTACCACTGAGTTACAGCAACACTGAGGGGACAGCCCTACCACTGAGTTACAGCAACACTGAGGGGACGGCGCTACCACTGAGTTACAGCAACACTGAGGGGACAGCGCTACCACTGAGTTACAGCAACACTGAGGGGACAGAGCTACCACTGAGTTACAGCAACACTGAGGGGACAGCCCTACCACTGAGTTACAGCAACACTGAGGGGACAGCGCGACTACGGAGTGACAACAACACTGAGGGGACAGCGTTACCACTGAGTTACAGCAACACTGAGGGGACAGCGCTACCACTGAGTTACAACAACACTGAGGGGACAGCGTTACCACTGAGTTACAGCAACACTGAGGGGACAGCGTTACCACTGAGTTACAGCAACACTGAGGGGACAGCGTTACCACTGAGTTACAGCAACACTGAGGGGACAGCGCTACCACTGAGTTACAGCAACACTGAGGGGACAGCGCTACCACTGAGTTACAGCAACACTGAGGGGACAGCGTTACCACTGAGTTACAGCAACACTGAGGGGACAGCGCTACCACTGAGTTACAGCAACACTGAGGGGACAGCGCTACCACTGAGTTACAGCAACACTGAGGGGACAGCGCTACCACTGAGTTACAGCAACACTGAGGGGACAGAGCTACCACTGAGTTACAGCAACACTGAGGGGACAGAGCTACCACTGAGTTACAGCAACACTGAGGGGACAGCGTTACCACTGAGTTACAGCAACACTGAGGGGACAGCGTTACCACTGAGTTACAGCAACACTGAGGTGACAGCGTTACCACTGAGTTACAGCAACACTGAGGGGACAGCGTTACCACTGAGTTACAACACTGAGGGGACAGCGCTACCACTGAGTTACAGCAACACTGAGGGGACAGCGTTACCACTGAGTTACAGCAACACTGAGCGGACAGCGTTACCACTGAGTTACAACACTGAGGCGACAGCGCTACCACTGAGTTACAACACTGAGGGGACAGCGTTACCACTGAGTTACAGCAACACTGAGGGGACAGCGCTACCACTGAGTTACAGCAACACTGAGGGGACAGCGTTACCACTGAGTTACAGCAACACTGAGGGGACAGTGCTACCACTGAGTTACAGCAACACTGAGGGGACAGCGTTACCACTGAGTTACAGCAACACTGAGGGGACAGCGCTACCACTGAGTTACAGCAACACTGAGGGGACAGCGTTACCACTGAGTTACAGCAACACTGAGGGGACAGCGCTACCACTGAGTTACAGCAACACTGAGGGGACAGCGTTACCACTGAGTTACAGCAACACTGAGGGGACAGCGTTACCACTGAGTTACAGCAACACTGAGGGGACAGCGCTACCACTGAGTTACAACACTGAGGGGACAGCGTTACCACTGAGTTACAGCAACACTGAGGGGACAGCGTTACCACTGAGTTACAGCAACACTGAGGGGACAGCGTTACCACTGAGTTACAGCAACACTGAGGGGACAGCGTTACCACTGAGTTACAACACTGAGGGGACAGCCCTACCACTGAGTTACAACACTGAGGGGACAGCGTTACCACTGAGTTACAACACTGAGGGGACAGCGTTACCACTGAGTTACAGCAACACTGAGGGGACAGCGCTACCACTGAGTTACAGCAACACTGAGGTGACAGAGCTACCACTGAGTTACAACACTGAGGGGACAGCGCTACCACTGAGTTACAGCAACATTGAGGGGACAGAGCTACCACTGAGTTACAGCAACACTGAGGGGACAGAGCTACCACTGAGTTACAGCAACACTGAGGGGACAGCGCTACCACTGAGTTACAGCAACACTGAGGGGACAGCGTTACCACTGAGTTACCGCAACACTGAGGGGACAGCGTTACCACTGAGTTACAGCAACACTGAGGGGACAGCGTTACCACTGAGTTACAGCAACACTGAGGGGACAGCGTTACCACTGAGTTACAGCAACACTGAGGGGACAGCGCTACCACTGAGTTACAGCAACACTGAGGGGACAGCGTTACCACTGAGTTACAGCAACACTGAGGGGACAGCGCTACCACTGAGTTACAGCAACACTGAGGGGACAGCGCTACCACTGAGTTACAACACTGAGGGGACAGCGCTACCACTGAGTTACAGCAACACTGAGGGGACAGCGTTACCACTGAGTTACAGCAACACTGAGGGGACAGCGCTACCACTGAGTTACAGCAACACTGAGGGGACAGCGCTACCACTGAGTTACAGCAACACTGAGGGGACAGCGTTACCACTGAGTTACAGCAACACTGAGGGGACAGAGCTACCACTGAGTTACAACAACACTGAGGGGACAGCGTTACCACTGAGTTACAGCAACACTGAGGGGACAGCGCTACCACTGAGTTACAGCAACACTGAGGGGACAGCGCTACCACTGAGTTACAGCAACACTGAGGGGACAGCGCTACCACTGAGTTACAGCACTGAGGGGACAGCGTTACCACTGAGTTACAGCAACACTGAGGGGACAGCGCTACCACTGAGTTACAGCAACACTGAGGGGACAGGCGCTACCACTGAGTTACAGCAACACTGAGGGGACAGCGCTACCACTGAGTTACAGCAACACTGAGGGGACAGCGCTACCACTGAGTTACAGCAACACTGAGGTGACAGCGCTACCACTGAGTTACAGCAACACTGAGGTGACAGCGTTATCACTGAGTTACAGCAACACTGAGAGGACAGCGTTACCACTGAGTTACAGCAACACTGAGGGGACAGCGCTACCACTGAGTTACAGCAACACAGAGGGGACAGCGTTACCACTGAGTTACAGCAACACTGAGGGGACAGCGTTACCACTGAGTTACAACAACACTGAGGGGACAGCGTTACCACTGAGTTACAGCAACACTGAGGGGACAGCGCTACCACTGAGTTACAGCAACACTGAGGGGACAGCGCTACCACTGAGTTACAGCAACACTGAGGGGACAGCGCTACCACTGAGTTACAACACTGAGGGGACAGCGTTACCACTGAGTTACAGCAACACTGAGGGGACAGCGCTACCACTGAGTTACAGCAACACTGAGGGGACAGCGCTACCACTGAGTTACAGCAACACTGAGGGGACAGCGCTACCACTGAGTTACAGCAACACTGAGGGGACAGAGCTACCACTGAGTTACAGCAACACTGAGGGGACAGCGCTACCACTGAGTTACAGCAACACTGAGGGGACAGCGCTACCTACTGAGTTACAGCAACACTGAGGGGACAGCGTTACCACTGAGTTACAGCAACACTGAGGGGACAGCGCTACCTACGGACAGCGCTACCACTGAGTTACAGCAACACTGAGGGGACAGCGCTACCACTGAGTTACAGCAACACTGAGGGGACAGCGCTACCACTGAGTTACAGCAACACTGAGGGGACAGCGCTACCACTGAGTTACAGCAACACTGAGGGGACAGCGCTACCACTGAGTTACAGCAACACTGAGGGGACAGCGCTACCACTGAGTTACAGCAACACTGAGGGGACAGCGCTACCACTGAGTTACAGCAACACTGAGGGGACAGCGTTACCACTGAGTTACAGCAACACTGAGGGGACAGCGCTACCACTGAGTTACAGCAACACTGAGGGGACAGCGCTACCACTGAGTTACAGCAACACTGAGGGGACAGCGCTACCACTGAGTTACAGCAACACTGAGGGGACAGCGCTACCACTGAGTTACAGCAACACTGAGGGGACAGCGCTACCACTGAGTTACAGCAACACTGAGGGGACAGCGTTACCACTGAGTTACAGCAACACTGAGGGGACAGCGTTACCACTGAGTTACAGCAACACTGAGGGGACAGCGTTACCACTGAGTTACAGCAACACTGAGGGGACAGCGTTACCACTGAGTTACAGCAACACTGAGGGGACAGCGCTACCACTGAGTTACAGCAACACTGAGGGGACAGCGTTACCACTGAGTTACAGCAACACTGAGGGGACAGCGTTACCACTGAGTTACAGCAACACTGAGGGGACAGCGCTACCACTGAGTTACAGCAACACTGAGGGGACAGCGCTACCACTGAGTTACAGCAACACTGAGGGGACAGCGCTACCACTGAGTTACAGCAACACTGAGGGGACAGCGTTACCACTGAGTTACAGCAACACTGAGGGGACAGCGCTACCACTGAGTTACAGCAACACTGAGGGGACAGCGTTACCACTGAGTTACAGCAACACTGAGGGGACAGCGTTACCACTGAGTTACAGCAACACTGAGGGGACAGCGCTACCACTGAGTTACAGCAACACTGAGGGGACAGCGTTACCACTGAGTTACAGCAACACTGAGGGGACAGCGTTACCACTGAGTTACAGCAACACTGAGGGGACAGCGTTACCACTGAGTTACAGCAACACTGAGGGGACAGCGCTACCACTGAGTTACAGCAACACTGAGGGGACAGCGCTTACCACTGAGTTACAGCAACACTGAGGGGACAGCGCTACCACTGAGTTACAGCAACACTGAGGGGACAGCGCTACCACTGAGTTACAGCAACACTGAGGGGACAGCGCTACCACTGAGTTACAGCAACACTGAGGGGACAGAGCTACCACTGAGTTACAGCAACACTGAGGGGACAGCGCTACCACTGAGTTACAGCAACACTGAGGGGACAGCGCTACCACTGAGTTACAGCAACACTGAGGGGACAGCGCTACCACTGAGTTACAGCAACACTGAGGGGACAGCGCTACTACGGAGTGACAACAACACTGAGGGGACAGCGTTACCACTGAGCTACAGCAACACTGAGGGGACAGCGCTACCACTGAGTTACAGCAACACTGAGGGGACAGCGTTACCACTGAGTTACAGCAACACTGAGGGGACAGCGTTACCACTGAGTTACAGCAACACTGAGGGGACAGCGTTACCACTGAGTTACAGCAACACTGAGGGGACAGCGCTACCACTGAGTTACAGCAACACTGAGGGGACAGCGCTACCACTGAGTTACAGCAACACTGAGGGGACAGCGCTACCACTGAGTTACAGCAACACTGAGGGGACAGCGTTACCACTGAGTTACAGCAACACTGAGGGGACAGCGCTACCACTGAGTTACAGCAACACTGAGGGGACAGCGCTACCACTGAGTTACAGCAACACTGAGGGGACAGCGCTACCACTGAGTTACAGCAACACTGAGGGGACAGCGTTACCACTGAGTTACAGCAACACTGAGGGACAGCGTTACCACTGAGTTACAGCAACACTGAGGGGACAGCGCTACCACTGAGTTACAGCAACACTGAGGGGACAGCGCTACCACTGAGTTACAGCAACACTGAGGGGACAGCGCTACCACTGAGTTACAGCAACACTGAGGGGACAGAGCTACCACTGAGTTACAGCAACACTGAGGGGACAGCGCTACCACTGAGTTACAGCAACACTGAGGGGACAGCGCTACCACTGAGTTACAGCAACACTGAGGGGACAGCGCTACCACTGAGTTACAGCAACACTGAGGGGACAGCGTTACCACTGAGTTACAGCAACACTGAGGGGACAGCGCTACCACTGAGTTACAGCAACACTGAGGGGACAGCGCTACCACTGAGTTACAGCAACACTGAGGGGACAGCGCTACCACTGAGTTACAGCAACACTGAGGGGACAGCGTTACCACTGAGTTACAGCAACACTGAGGGGACAGCGCTACCACTGAGTTACAGCAACACTGAGGGGACAGCGCTACCACTGAGTTACAGCAACACTGAGGGGACAGCGCTACCACTGAGTTACAGCAACACTGAGGGGACAGCGCTACCACTGAGTTACAGCAACACTGAGGGGACAGCGCTACCACTGAGTTACAGCAACACTGAGGGGACAGCGCTACCACTGAGTTACAGCAACACTGAGGGGACAGCGCTACCACTGAGTTACAAGCAACACTGAGGGGACAGCGCTACCACTGAGTTACAGCAACACTGAGGGGACAGCGCTACCACTGAGTTACAGCAACACTGAGGGGACAGCGCTACCACTGAGTTACAGCAACACTGAGGGGACAGCGTACCACTGAGTTACAGCAACACTGAGGGGACAGCGTTACCACTGAGTTACAGCAACACTGAGGGGACAGCGCTACCACTGAGTTACAGCAACACTGAGGGGACAGCGCTACCACTGAGTTACAGCAACACTGAGGGGACAGCGTACCACTGAGTTACAGCAACACTGAGGGGACAGCGCTACCACTGAGTTACAGCAACACTGAGGGGACAGCGCTACCACTGAGTTACAGCAACACTGAGGGGACAGCGCTACCACTGAGTTACAGCAACACTGAGGGGACAGCGTTACCACTGAGTTACAGCAACACTGAGGGGACAGCGCTACCACTGAGTTACAGCAACACTGAGGGGACAGCGCTACCACTGAGTTACAGCAACACTGAGGGGACAGCGCTACCACTGAGTTACAACAACACTGAGGGGACAGCGTTACCACTGAGTTACAGCAACACTGAGGGGACAGCGCTACCACTGAGTTACAGCAACACTGAGGGGACAGCGTTACCACTGAGTTACAGCAACACTGAGGGGACAGCGCTACCACTGAGTTACAGCAACACTGAGGGGACAGCGTTACCACTGAGTTACAGCAACACTGAGGGGACAGAGCTACCACTGAGTTACAGCAACACTGAGGGGACAGCGCTACCACTGAGTTACAGCAACACTGAGGGGACAGCGCTACCACTGAGTTACAGCAACACTGAGGGGACAGCGCTACCACTGAGTTACAGCAACACTGAGGGGACAGCGCTACCACTGAGTTACAGCAACACTGAGGGGACAGCGTTACCACTGAGTTACAGCAACACTGAGGGGACAGCGTTACCACTGAGTTACAGCAACACTGAGGGGACAGCGTTACCACTGAGTTACAGCAACACTGAGGGGACAGCGCTACCACTGAGTTACAGCAACACTGAGGGGACAGCGCTACCACTGAGTTACAGCAACACTGAGGGGACAGCGTTACCACTGAGTTACAGCAACACTGAGGGGACAGCGCTACCACTGAGTTACAGCAACACTGAGGGGACAGCGCTACCACTGAGTTACAGCAACACTGAGGGGACAGCGCTACCACTGAGTTACAGCAACACTGAGGGGACAGCGTTACCACTGAGTTACAGCAACACTGAGGGGACAGCGCTACCACTGAGTTACAGCAACACTGAGGGGACAGCGCTTACCACTGAGTTACAGCAACACTGAGGGGACAGCGTTACCACTGAGTTACAGCAACACTGAGGGGACAGCGTACCACTGAGTTACAGCAACACTGAGGGGACAGCGTTACCACTGAGTTACAGCAACACTGAGGGGACAGCGCTACCACTGAGTTACAGCAACACTGAGGGGACAGCGCTACCACTGAGTTACAGCAACACTGAGGGGACAGCGCTACCACTGAGTTACAGCAACACTGAGGGGACAGCGCTACCACTGAGTTACAGCAACACTGAGGGGACAGCGCTACCACTGAGTTACAGCAACAACTGAGTTACAGCAACACTGAGGGGACAGCGCTACCACTGAGTTACAGCAACACTGAGGGGACAGCGCTACCACTGAGTTACAGCAACACTGAGGGGACAGCGCTACCACTGAGTTACAGCAACACTGAGGGGACAGCGTTACCACTGAGTTACAGCAACACTGAGGGGACAGCGTTACCACTGAGTTACAGCAACACTGAGGGGACAGCGCTACCACTGAGTTACAGCAACACTGAGGGGACAGCGCTACCACTGAGTTACAGCAACACTGAGGGGACAGCGCTACCACTGAGTTACAGCAACACTGAGGGGACAGCGCTACCACTGAGTTACAGCAACACTGAGGGGACAGCTGTACCACTGAGTTACAGCAACACTGAGGGGACAGCGTTACCACTGAGTTACAGCAACACTGAGGGGACAGCGCTACCACTGAGTTACAGCAACACTGAGGGGACAGCGCTACCACTGAGTTACAGCAACACTGAGGGGACAGCGCTACCACTGAGTTACAGCAACACTGAGGGGACAGCGCTACCACTGAGTTACAGCAACACTGAGGGGACAGCGCTACCACTGAGTTACAGCAACACTGAGGGGACAGCGCTACCACTGAGTTACAGCAACACTGAGGGGACAGCGCTACCACTGAGTTACAGCAACACTGAGGGGACAGCGCTGCCACTGAGTTACAGCAACACTGAGGGGACAGCGCTACCACTGAGTTACAGCAACACTGAGGGGACAGCGCTACCACTGAGTTACAGCAACACTGAGGGGACAGCGTTACCACTGAGTTACAGCAACACTGAGGGGACAGCGCTACCACTGAGTTACAGCAACACTGAGGGGACAGAGCTACCACTGAGTTACAGCAACACTGAGGGGACAGCGCTACCACTGAGTTACAGCAACACTGAGGGGACAGCGCTACCACTGAGTTACAGCAACACTGAGGGGACAGCGCTACCACTGAGTTACAGCAACACTGAGGGGACAGCGCTACCACTGAGTTACAGCAACACTGAGGGGACAGCGTTACCACTGAGTTACAGCAACACTGAGGGGACAGCGCTACCACTGAGTTACAGCAACACTGAGGGGACAGCGCTACCACTGAGTTACAGCAACACTGAGGGGACAGCGCTACCACTGAGTTACAGCAACACTGAGGGGACAGCGCTACCACTGAGTTACAGCAACACTGAGGGGACAGCGCTACCACTGAGTTACAGCAACACTGAGGGGACAGCGTTACCACTGAGTTACAGCAACACTGAGGGGACAGCGCTACCACTGAGTTACAGCAACACTGAGGGGACAGCGCTTACCACTGAGTTACAGCAACACTGAGGGGACAGCGTTACCACTGAGTTACAGCAACACTGAGGGGACAGCGCTACCACTGAGTTACAGCAACACTGAGGGGACAGCGCTACCACTGAGTTACAGCAACACTGAGGGGACAGCGCTACCACTGAGTTACAGCAACACTGAGGGGACAGCGTTACCACTGAGTTACAGCAACACTGAGGGGACAGCGTTACCACTGAGTTACAGCAACACTGAGGGGACAGCGCTACCACTGAGTTACAGCAACACTGAGGGGACAGCGCTACCACTGAGTTACAGCAACACTGAGGGGACAGCGCTACCACTGAGTTACAGCAACACTGAGGGGACAGCGCTACCACTGAGTTACAGCAACACTGAGGGGACAGCGTTACCACTGAGTTACAGCAACACTGAGGGGACAGCGTTACCACTGAGTTACAGCAACACTGAGGGGACAGCGCTACCACTGAGTTACAGCAACACTGAGGGGACAGCGCTACCACTGAGTTACAGCAACACTGAGGGGACAGCGTTACCACTGAGTTACAGCAACACTGAGGGGACAGCGCTACCACTGAGTTACAGCAACACTGAGGGGACAGCGTTACCACTGAGTTACAGCAACACTGAGGGGACAGCGCTACCACTGAGTTACAGCAACACTGAGGGGACAGCGCTACCACTGAGTTACAGCAACACTGAGGGGACAGCGCTACCACTGAGTTACAGCAACACTGAGGGGACAGCGCTACCACTGAGTTACAGCAACACTGAGGGGACAGCGCTACCACTGAGTTACAGCAACACTGAGGGGACAGCGCTACCACTGAGTTACAGCAACACTGAGGGGACAGCGCTACCACTGAGTTACAGCAACACTGAGGGGACAGCGCTACCACTGAGTTACAGCAACACTGAGGGGACAGCGCTACCACTGAGTTACAGCAACACTGAGGGGACAGCGCTACCACTGAGTTACAGCAACACTGAGGGGACAGCGCTACCACTGAGTTACAGCAACACTGAGGGGACAGCGCTACCACTGAGTTACAGCAACACTGAGGGGACAGCGCTACCACTGAGTTACAGCAACACTGAGGGGACAGCGCTACCACTGAGTTACAGCAACACTGAGGGGACAGCGCTACCACTGAGTTACAGCAACACTGAGGGGACAGCGCTACCACTGAGTTACAGCAACACTGAGGGGACAGCGCTACCACTGAGTTACAGCAACACTGAGGGGACAGCGCTACCACTGAGTTACAGCAACACTGAGGGGACAGCGCTACCACTGAGTTACAGCAACACTGAGGGGACAGCGCTACCACTGAGTTACAGCAACACTGAGGGGACAGCGCTACCACTGAGTTACAGCAACACTGAGGGGACAGCGCTACCACTGAGTTACAGCAACACTGAGGGGACAGCGCTACCACTGAGTTACAGCAACACTGAGGGGACAGCGCTACCACTGAGTTACAGCAACACTGAGGGGACAGCGCTACCACTGAGTTACAGCAACACTGAGGGGACAGCGCTACCACTGAGTTACAGCAACACTGAGGGGACAGCGCTACCACTGAGTTACAACAACACTGAGGGGACAGCGCTACCACTGAGTAACAGCAACACTGAGGGGACAGCGCTACCACTGAGTTACAGCAACACTGAGGGGACAGCGCTACCACTGAGTTACAGCAACACTGAGGGGACAGCGCTACCACTGAGTTACAGCAACACTGAGGGGACAGCGCTACCACTGAGTTACAGCAACACTGAGGGGACAGCGCTACCACTGAGTTACAGCAACACTGAGGGGACAGCGTTACCACTGAGTTACAGCAACACTGAGGGGACAGCGTTACCACTGAGTTACAGCAACACTGAGGGGACAGCGTTACCACTGAGTTACAGCAACACTGAGGGGACAGCGCTACCACTGAGTTACAGCAACACTGAGGGGACAGCGCTACCACTGAGTTACAGCAACACTGAGGGGACAGCGCTACCACTGAGTTACAGCAACACTGAGGGGACAGCGCTACCACTGAGTTACAGCAACACTGAGGGGACAGCGCTACCACTGAGTTACAGCAACACTGAGGGGACAGCGCTACCACTGAGTTACAGCAACACTGAGGGGACAGCGCTACCACTGAGTTACAGCAACACTGAGGGGACAGCGCTACCACTGAGTTACAGCAACACTGAGGGGACAGCGCTACCACTGAGTTACAGCAACACTGAGGGGACAGCGCTACCACTGAGTTACAGCAACACTGAGGGGACAGCGCTACCACTGAGTTACAGCAACACTGAGGGGACAGCGCTACCACTGAGTTACAGCAACACTGAGGGGACAGCGTTACCACTGAGTTACAGCAACACTGAGGGGACAGCGCTACCACTGAGTTACAGCAACACTGAGGGGACAGCGTTACCACTGAGTTACAGCAACACTGAGGGGACAGCACTACCACTGAGTTACAGCAACACTGAGGGGACAGCGCTACCACTGAGTTACAGCAACACTGAGGGGACAGCGCTACCACTGAGTTACAGCAACACTGAGGGGACAGCGCTACCACTGAGTTACAGCAACACTGAGGGGACAGCGTTACCACTGAGTTACAGCAACACTGAGGGGACAGCGCTACCACTGAGTTACAGCAACACTGAGGGGACAGCGCTACCACTGAGTTACAGCAACACTGAGGGGACAGCGTTACCACTGAGTTACAGCAACACTGAGGGGACAGCGCTACCACTGAGTTACAGCAACACTGAGGGGACAGCGCTACCACTGAGTTACAACAACACTGAGGGGACAGCGCTACCACTGAGTTACAGCAACACTGAGGGGACAGCGCTACCACTGAGTTACAGCAACACTGAGGGGACAGCGTTACCACTGAGTTACAGCAACACTGAGGGGACAGCGCTACCACTGAGTTACAGCAACACTGAGGGGACAGCGCTACCACTGAGTTACAGCAACACTGAGGGGACAGCGTTACCACTGAGTTACAGCAACACTGAGGGGACAGCGTTACCACTGAGTTACAGCAACACTGAGGGGACAGCGCTACCACTGAGTTACAGCAACACTGAGGGGACAGCGCTACCACTGAGTTACAGCAACACTGAGGGGACAGCGTTACCACTGAGTTACAGCAACACTGAGGGGACAGCGCTACCACTGAGTTACAGCAACACTGAGGGGACAGCGCTACCACTGAGTTACAGCAACACTGAGGGGACAGCGCTACCACTGAGTTACAGCAACACTGAGGGGACAGCGCTACCACTGAGTTACAGCAACACTGAGGGGACAGCGCTACCACTGAGTTACAGCAACACTGAGGGGACAGCGTTACCACTGAGTTACAGCAACACTGAGGGGACAGCGCTACCACTGAGTTACAGCAACACTGAGGGGACAGCGCTACCACTGAGTTACAGCAACACTGAGGGGACAGCGCTACCACTGAGTTACAGCAACACTGAGGGGACAGCGCTACCACTGAGTTACAGCAACACTGAGGGGACAGCGCTACCACTGAGTTACAGCAACACTGAGGGGACAGCGCTACCACTGAGTTACAGCAACACTGAGGGGACAGCGCTACCACTGAGTTACAGCAACACTGAGGGGACAGAGCTACCACTGAGTTACAGCAACACTGAGGGGACAGCGTTACCACTGAGTTACAGCAACACTGAGGGGACAGCGTTACCACTGAGTTACAGCAACACTGAGGGGACAGCGCTACCACTGAGTTACAGCAACACTGAGGGGACAGCGCTACCACTGAGTTACAGCAACACTGAGGGGACAGCGCTACCACTGAGTTACAGCAACACTGAGGGGACAGCGTTACCACTGAGTTACAGCAACACTGAGGGGACAGCGCTACCACTGAGTTACAGCAACACTGAGGGGACAGCGCTACCACTGAGTTACAGCAACACTGAGGGGACAGCGCTACCACTGAGTTACAGCAACACTGAGGGGACAGCGTTACCACTGAGTTACAGCAACACTGAGGGGACAGCGCTACCACTGAGTTACAGCAACACTGAGGGGACAGCGCTACCACTGAGTTACAGCAACACTGAGGGGACAGCGCTACCACTGAGTTACAGCAACACTGAGGGGACAGCGCTACCACTGAGTTACAGCAACACTGAGGGGACAGCGCTACCACTGAGTTACAGCAACACTGAGGGGACAGCGCTACCACTGAGTTACAGCAACACTGAGGGGACAGCGCTACCACTGAGTTACAGCAACACTGAGGGGACAGCGCTACCACTGAGTTACAGCAACACTGAGGGGACAGCGCTACCACTGAGTTACAGCAACACTGAGGGGACAGCGCTACCACTGAGTTACAGCAACACTGAGGGGACAGCGCTACCACTGAGTTACAGCAACACTGAGGGGACAGCGTTACCACTGAGTTACAGCAACACTGAGGGGACAGCGCTACCACTGAGTTACAGCAACACTGAGGGGACAGCGCTACCACTGAGTTACAGCAACACTGAGGGGACAGAGCTACCACTGAGTTACAGCAACACTGAGGGGACAGCGCTACCACTGAGTTACAGCAACACTGAGGGGACAGCGCTACCACTGAGTTACAGCAACACTGAGGGGACAGCGTTACCACTGAGTTACAGCAACACTGAGGGGACAGCGCTACCACTGAGTTACAGCAACACTGAGGGGACAGCGCTACCACTGAGTTACAGCAACACTGAGGGGACAGCGCTACCACTGAGTTACAGCAACACTGAGGGGACAGCGTTACCACTGAGTTACAGCAACACTGAGGGGACAGCGCTACCACTGAGTTACAGCAACACTGAGGGGACAGCGTTACCACTGAGTTACAACAACACTGAGGGGACAGCGCTACCACTGAGTTACAGCAACACTGAGGGGACAGCGTTACCACTGAGTTACAGCAACACTGAGGGGACAGCGCTACCACTGAGTTACAGCAACACTGAGGGGACAGCGCTACCACTGAGTTACAGCAACACTGAGGGGACAGCGCTACCACTGAGTTACAGCAACACTGAGGGGACAGCGCTACCACTGAGTTACAGCAACACTGAGGGGACAGCGCTACCACTGAGTTACAGCAACACTGAGGGGACAGCGCTACCACTGAGTTACAGCAACACTGAGGGGACAGCGCTACCACTGAGTTACAGCAACACTGAGGGGACAGCGCTACCACTGAGTTACAGCAACACTGAGGGGACAGCGCTACCACTGAGTTACAGCAACACTGAGGGGACAGCGCTACCACTGAGTTACAGCAACACTGAGGGGACAGCGTTACCACTGAGTTACAGCAACACTGAGGGGACAGCGCTACCACTGAGTTACAGCAACACTGAGGGGACAGCGCTACCACTGAGTTACAGCAACACTGAGGGGACAGCGTTACCACTGAGTTACAGCAACACTGAGGGGACAGCGCTACCACTGAGTTACAGCAACACTGAGGGGACAGCGCTACCACTGAGTTACAGCAACACTGAGGGGACAGCGCTACCACTGAGTTACAGCAACACTGAGGGGACAGCGCTACCACTGAGTTACAGCAACACTGAGGGGACAGCGTTACCACTGAGTTACAGCAACACTGAGGGGACAGCGTTACCACTGAGTTACAGCAACACTGAGGGGACAGCGTTACCACTGAGTTACAGCAACACTGAGGGGACAGCGCTACCACTGAGTTACAGCAACACTGAGGGGACAGCGTTACCACTGAGTTACAGCAACACTGAGGGGACAGCGCTACCACTGAGTTACAGCAACACTGAGGGGACAGCGTTACCACTGAGTTACAGCAACACTGAGGGGACAGCGCTACCACTGAGTTACAGCAACACTGAGGGGACAGCGTTACCACTGAGTTACAGCAACACTGAGGGGACAGCGCTACCACTGAGTTACAGCAACACTGAGGGGACAGCGTTACCACTGAGTTACAGCAACACTGAGGGAACAGCGTTACCGAGTGCCTGAAATGTGATCAGTTGTCCATCCCAAATATAGGGGGTTCACACTCACACAGACGCTCAATGAACTCCCGCACACACGTCACAAACATGCACACTTATGTACTCGCACACCCTCACTTAATTGTGCCCTAACCATACTGTCCCTCGCGCACTCACCTGCTCACACTCAATCACTCTCACTCATGCACTCACTCACTCGCATGCAGTAGTCGGCACGCACAGTACACAAACGCACACTTGTGCGTGCACCCACACAGCACACACTGATACTGGTACGTCCACACACATGCACACCAATGCTCTCATCCCACGTAGATGGCCAGGAGAATCACCTTGCAGGAATTCCCAGCCTGCGTTTTCCCGTGCACTCTGAAGGAGATGGGAGAAGGGGGCCTGGTGCGGGGGTGAAAATAAAGAGAAAAATTGAAGTTATCCTCACAGTTGAGGATGAGGAAGGGGGGGGGGGGGGGGTGTCCCCTGTGGAAAGGCCTGTGCCAGCCTCGCTCTCTCATCTCTGCTCCCAAATTCTCCTCGCTTCGCACAATTGCCCCAGCTCCTTCCACGTCGCCATGGCAACCGCTGCCGGCCTGCTTGGCGGCGTGTGTGAGGGATGTCAGCCCAATCCAACAGTCCCTCGCTCTGAGCAACACTGATCCCCTTCGAGGCCTCGCCACAGTAATCCTCCGGAATGTTCTCCACACACATCACAACAGCCTTGCCCAGATCTCCTTACACAGCCTCCAAAACTGATGGCTGCCGTGCTGAGGCCTTGTCAACTCTCCCAGCACAAAACACAGCACCTGGACCACACATGAGGGAACAGTGTCGGAGGCCGTTCGGCCCATCGTTCCCCTGCCAGCTCATTGACGGAAAAGTCCAATTGTGCTCGCTCTTTCTGCTTCCTGCCTGCAGCCCAGCCAACTTCCCTCTTTGGGCCCCCACTCGACGTAATGATCGAATTTGCTACCGCCATTCTTTCAGCGTCGTAACGACTCGCTGAGTGGTTTTGAAAATGTACTTTTTCCAATAAAATCCTCAACAGATTATCGCTTCGTTCTGGCCTGTGGGTGCTTGCTGAGCGTCGAGTTCCATGCGGATGAGGTGGACGGAGATGAGGAGAAATTCCCTCTCTCAGGAGGTGGTAAGTCTTCGGGATTCTCTATCCACAGTCGAGGCTGGGTCATTGCAAACATTCAAGGCTGAGTTAGACAGGTTTTTGATCGACAAGGGAGTCGATGATGATGGGGGGAGTGGGCAGGTAGGTCAGTGGAGTTAAGGCCACAATCCGATCATTCATAATCGTTTCAAATGCAGCGCAGATTTGATGGGCTGAATGGCGTACTCCAAGATCATCTGGACAATATTGGGTGCCTCCACAGAGTGTGACACTAACCAGACCTTCCCATGATGCACTGCTCTTGCCCAAAGGTGCACCACGCTGTATTATGCTGGATTTTTTTCCTGATGCTGCCAAGCAAATCGTGGCTGATTTGGCGGCGGCCTTGCGGACGGACGAGAGGCTCCGACTGGATGGCAGATTGCCCGTCCAGCAGGAGGGGTGCCCAGGTGGCAGAGTCACCCTCGCGCCATCTTCTGGCATTTGGACTCATTCTCCCCTTTGCCCCAGCAACCCACCCGCCCACCCTGTGCCACCACCCACTCTCCCCCCCCCCCCCCCCCCCCCGCCCCCATAACTACTCCTACCCACCTCCCCACCTTTCACTTGACGGAGAAGCACAAAATCCAGGACGACATAGCCAGTGTGGTACTGAGGGAGTGCCGCACTGTCGGAGGTGCCGTCTTTCAGATGAAATGCCAAACCGGTGCCCGCTCTGTACCCCCCAGGGTGGATGTGAAGCATTCCGTGGCACTATTTCACAGAACAGCCCAGGGCAGAGCTCTCCCCCGGTGCCCCGGCCAATAGTTAACCCCTCAACCCAACACCACGAACCAAAGTAGGTGGCCTGGTCGTTGCCCGCCTCGACGGCTGTGGGATCTTCCTGTGCGAGGATTGGCTGCCCGCGTCTTCCTACGTTACAACGGCAGCGACACATCAAACGCCTCTCGTCAGGCCGCGGAAGTGCTTCGGACGTTGCGAAAGGCGCTATATCAATGCTAGTCCTTCCCTTGCCACCCGGCCCAGGCTCCGGTACAGGCCTGTGGGCCGGACGCACCTGAGGCAGAGGACAAGGGGAAAGGTCACCTCAGGAACATTCCTGTAAGGGCAATCAGGGACACGTCCGGCCCCGAACTCCCTCCTCCTGCATCTCACTGAGGAAAATCAGAGCCCAGATTCATGCGCCAGAAACGAATGAGAACATCCAGTATACCCACCCCTCCCGCCCCCTCCTCACACGCTCTGGGAACACTGGGATCAGGCAGAAGCCATTCAGCCCCTCGGGCTCCCTATACAAATCAGACCAGCTCTTCAGCCGTCCTTCGTTACACTTTCACCCAACTCATACAAATCAATCTCAGAGTGCCAAATGGTTCCTCCCCGCCACCCCTCCAGGCACCCACAGCGATGGGAGAGACAAGTTCCAAATTCCACGGCCGTTCTCTCCGGAGGGTGCCTGCTGGCTTCACCCTCCAGCACCTCTTGTTTGGGGCATTGCCCCCCCCCCTCACACTTGCTTCCCCACCACCCCCTCCCATCTCCAAACGCAGACACATCCCTGCCTGCAACAAATTAAATCCAGGTTTGAGGTTGGTTATGCGTCCCCACCCCTTCGTGTCCCGACTCCAGCAAAGTCAAACCTCTCAATCCTTTTAATCCAAATCTCTCTCTCACTTTCTCTCTCTCTCTCTCTCTCTCTCACTTTCTCTCTCTCTCTCTCCCCCCACCCCCCAAACCTCGTAACAGGACCCTCGTCAACACAACCCACATCCCCACCCTCAGCGCTCTCGCTGTGCTGCCCGACACTCCAACAGAACTCTGAAGGGCAGAGCCTTCCCCAGATTGGGACAGCTTGCAGGCCCCAAATATTGAGATTATCCTTTTCCAGAAGTTTCTATAGGTGGATGAGCAGTAATCAAAAAGCACACACACACACAAACAGAGTGACACAGTTTCGAGGTTACCTTTGCTGTCTCGCACACCTCACTAGCACGGGGAGCTGGGAGTAACTGCCCACCTTCCTGCCCTCAGCCTCTCCTCACTCGCCCGTGGCCACACCTGCCAAACCTGCTCTTTCAGTCAAACAGGGGGAGGGCGGGTGGGGGAGAGAGAGAGAGAGAGAGAGAGAGGAAGGGAGGCAGCAGCAAAACCAACAAAGGTTCCGATGACTCAGTCGTTCAAATATCTTGCCTCTGCCAGTTTCCTCTCCCCGGGAGCCTGATTTCATTTCAAATCTCCCAAAAAACACACACACACAGGCTGGAAGTGGCAAAGTAGGCCATTCAGCCCAGCACCGCCGTTCTATCAAATCATCATCATGGAATCCCGACAGTGCAGAAGGAGGCCATTCGGCCCGTCGGGTCTCGGAAAGAGCACCCCACCTGGACACACTCCCCCCCCCCCCCGCCCTATCCTCATAGCACCTGTGTTGATCATAGCCGTTCCACCTAACCCGCACATCTTTGGATTGTGGGAGGAAACCGGAGCACCCAGAGGAAACCCACGCAGATACTGGGAGAGAACGTGCAGACTCCGCACAGTCACCCGAGGCTGGAATCGAACCCAGGTGCCTGGTGATGTGAGGCACCAGTGCTAACCACTGTGTTACCGTGCCATGATGCAGCAGTGCTAACCACTGTGCCACCATGCCGGCCATCATGGGTTTATATCCATTTTTCTCTCTTCCCCATAACCCGCAACTCTGTCGTTGATCAAAAAACTAACTGTGTCCGCCACCATGCCCAGCCCCCACCCCCATCTCTGCAACCCCCTACCCCCCACAACTACCACCCAGCCACCCTCACAGACCCTCTGTTCCTCCGACTCACATTTATATAACCCCTTTCAGGATGTCTCGAGATGCTTTAAAGCAAATGAATTTCCTCACTATCACAGTGAAAATAGTTGTCAATTCTCGCACAGGAAGCTCACAGACTACAAACTAATAATGGCCAGGTAACCTGGTGCAATGATGTTGATTGAGGGGTAAATGTTGGCCAGGACACTGAGGAGATTTCTCCTGCTCACCTTCAAAATTGGGCGTTGTCCACCTGAGTTCCAGGGCAGATAAGGCGTCGGTTTAATGAGTAGGGATAATTGGATAGATATCATAGAATTTACAGTGCAGAAGGAGGCCATTCGGCCCATCGAGTCTGCACCGGCTCCTGGAAAGAGCACCCTACCCAAGGTCAACACCTCCGCCCTATCCCCATATCCCAGTAACCACACCCAACACTAAGGGCAATTTTGGACACTAAGGGCAATTTATCATGGCCAATCCACCTAACCTGCACATCTTTGGACTGTGGGAGGAAACCGGAGCACCCGGAGGAAACCCACGTACACACAGGGAGGATGTGCTGACCCCACACAGACAGTGACCCAAGCCGGAATCGAACATGGGACCCTGGAGCTGGGAAGCAATTGTGCTATCCACAAGGCTACCGTGCTGCCCTAGATCTTGTGTAGATGGAGTAAATGGCCTCCTTCATTGCTGTAAGGTTGTACGCTGAACTTGTACAAAACACAAGTTAGACAAGTTAGGCGGAGTTACAGTGGACGAGTGGGTGCAAACTTGATGGACCGAATGGCCTCCTTCTGCACTGGAGGGATTCTAAGTCTCAGACCTCAGCTGGAATACTGTGTACCGTTCTGGGAGCCACACTATAGGAATGATGTGAACACATTGGAGAGGGCGCAGAAGAGGTTTACAAGAATGGCTCCAGCAATGAGAAACTTATGAGGATAGATGGGAGAGGTTGGGACTGTTCCCCTTGGAGAGGAGGAGACTAAGAGGAGATTTGACAGAAATGTTCAAAATCATGAGGGGGCTGGACAGAGTAGACATGGAGAAACTGTTCCTCGTAAAAGGATCCAAGAACGAGAGGGAACAGATTTAAAATGATTTGGAAAAGAAGCAAATGTGATGTCAGAAGAAACGTTCTCACATAGCGAGTGGATGGGGTCTGGAATGGACGGCCTGGAAGTGTGGTGGAGGCAGTTTCCATCGAGGCGTCCAAGAGGACATGAGAGGATTATTTGATTGGAAACAATGTGCAGGGGTACGGGGGAAAGATGAGAATGGGCACTAAGTTATGATGCTGAGGCTGTTTAGCACACTGGGCTAAATAGCTAGCTTTGAAAGCAGACAAACGCAGGCCAACGCCAAGGTTCAATTCCCGTACCAGCCTCCCCGAACAGGCGCCGGAATGTGGCGACTAGGGGCTTTTCACAGTCACTTCATTTGAAGCCTACTCGTGACGAGAAGCGATTTTCATTTCATTTCATGTCATGCTTGTTTGGAGAGCCGGTGCAGACTCGGTGTGGCCGAATGGCTTCCTTCTGCACCGTGGCGATGCCACGGCTGGAGTTTTCCGGCCTCCTCGTCAGCCGTATATTCCGGTCCTGATGAAACGAATGGGAATTCTGAACGGCCCGCCGTGCCAAAGCTGGAAATTCCCGACCTCTGCCTCTCTCCGGAATCCTCTCCTCAAATCTTTCCACCTTTTGGTTTGCGCACTGATGTTCGGCTTTGCCATCTTTTTACGTATGTGAGAGTGCCTGTCTAGGCCAGGCTGTCCTGCCCATCCCTTGTTGCCAGGAGGCCGCTGGTAGCAGTTCTATGGGTTTCTCGGCCTTTTCAGGGGGGGGGCATTTAAGGCCAACGACACTGGTAGGGGACTGGGGTTACAATAAGGCTCAGGTTAGGTGATGTCCCTCCCTCCATGGGCATTAGTCAGCCAACTGGGTTTTCAGCCGACAATCCGATAGATTCCTAATGCCCACCAGTTTATTATTCCCTTCCTTTCTTCAGAACTGAACTGTAATTCTGAAAATGCCTGTGGTGAGATTTGAACGGATGTTCCCTGCCTTAATTGGTCCAGACCTCTGGATCACAAATCCAGTGACAGACCCATCGCACCATCGCCCCCGGGCACTGACACCAATTAGCTTGTTCTCTTTAATTGGCAGGTTGTTGACAGGTTGCATCACAATATTAAACATTCAGTTCGCAGCACAGCCGGCAATCAGACAGAGCTAAGATAATTATATTTTCCATCCTCAGGATGCTGATGTCAAGCCCGAAAGACACCCTGCCCGCCACGCCAATCAGTAATGTGGTCTAGGAATTGCGGTGCAGGTCCAATGCCAGGTATGTAGGGCATTGCCCGAACAGGCGCCGGAATGTGGCGACTAGGGGCTTTTCACAGTAACTTCATTTGCAGCCTACTTGTGACAATAAGCGATTTTCATTTCATTTTCAAACTGCACAGTCCCGCCCTGCTTGCAATAGATACAGTATTGACCGGACTCAACCAACGCCTGCCTGCAAAACGCAGAACCAAAACGTCTAACATTAGATATAATTCTGCGATTGGGCAACACTTATTGAACAACCCCAAGTGTTCATAAGATAAAGGAGCAGAATTAGGCCATTGGGCCCATCGAGTCTGCTCCACCGTTTGATCATGGCTATGTGCTAAGGATAACACCAACAATCAATCTAATATTACCAGTCGGGCCCCCAATGTGGCTAATTTATACATGCTAGAAGCTATATACTTTCATGCCCAGGGATCAGCCCTCTGCAGGCAAAAGAAACATGTCCAGGCATTTTGCCTTTTTAAAAATTGAACAAAAGATTGGGGGACAATGGTGCGTTCTCCATGTCAACGTCTCGACCATGCCAATTAATCAGAACCCCTTTTCTCATGCAGTACAAATTGTTGCTCCCTATGAAATTTGGTGTTCTTGCAAATCTGTCATGATGAGTGCAAGATGAAAAGCTTTGACGGCATGTCTCTTTTTTTCAGCGATACTCAGGTTCTGTATGCTGGGGCGACTATCAATTTAGAGAATAGTTTAGTCTTGAGGCAATTGGACACTGGGCCACGCTCAACGGGCGCGATGGGTGTCGGTCAACCAATGGACGGGGGGTTGGGGGGGGGGCGGGCGGGGGGGGGGGGGTCATGAGATGAAACGTTGTGAGGTATGTCAAGTTTACAAACCCCCGACCCATGAGTCGTGTCGGGCTGTGGCCATCACTCACCCATGGTTTACTCCACTGATACAGGTGAAGGCGCCGGTGAGGTGTAGGCCCCATTGAACTGGGGCATGGTGCATCATTTTTTTTTTATTCTTTCGCGGGAAGTGGGTGCCGTTGGCAATGCTGGCAAATTGCCCGTCCTTAACTGCCCTTGAACTGAGAGGCTTAAACTCAAGAGAGCAGAAAAGAGCCAACCACTTGTTGGAGGACCGGAGTCAGACGTAGGCCAGATTTTCCCCTTTCGTAAAGGGCATTAGTGAACCAGATGGGTTTTTAGGAAAATCGATAATAATAGTAATAATCGCTTATTGTCACGAGTAGGCTTCAATGAAGTTACTGCGAAAAGCCCCTGGTCGCCATTACTGGGAGCCGGTACAGGGATAGTTTTGTGGTCGCCATTACTGGCAGCAGCTTTAAATTCCAGATTTATCAATGGAACATAGATTCCACCATCTGCTGTGGTGGGATTTGAACCCAGATTCCCAGAGCATTTGCCAGGGTCTCTGGATTGCTAGTCTAATGACATTACCACCATTTCCTCCAGTATAGACAGGAACAGGAATAGGCCATTCAGCCCCTCAAGCCTACTTCAACTATGTAACTGGATCTCGGCTTGTTTTCCACCTAACTGCATTTGAACTCTGCATTTCTGTTTTTCCTACCAAAGCGGATAACTTCAGATTTTTCCACATTATATTCCATCTGCCATGTTCTTGCCCCGCTCACTTAGCTTGTCCAAATCTCCTTGAAGCCTCCTTGCAGCCTCCTCACAACTCACATTCCCACCAAGTTTTGGAAATATTACATTTGTTCCCCACATCCAAACTATTGATATTAATTGCAAACGGCTGGGGCTCAAGCATTGATCCCTGTGGTACCTCACGAGTCACTGTTCGCCAGCCAGAGAATCATCTGTTTACTTCTACTCTTGGGTTTCCTGTCCATTAACCATTCCTTGATCTATGCCAGGATATCTCCCTCCATGAGCTATCATTTTGCTGACTAACATCCTGTGTGAAACTTCATTGAAAGTCTGCTGAAAATCCAAATAGATCACATCCACTAGTTCTCCCTTATCTATTCTGCATTTAGAAAGCAGTGGTGTGATCAGGGAAAGTCAGCATGGATTTACAAAAGGGAAATCATGCTTGTCAAATCGACTGGAATTCTTTGAAGATGTAGAGTTGATCAGGGAGAACCGGGGGATGTGGTTTACTTAGACTGTCAGAAGACATCCGACAAGGTCTCACTTAGGAGATTAATATGTAAAGTTAAAGCGCATGGGATTGTGGGTAGTGTTGTGAGACGGATAAAAAGCTGGTTAGCCGACAGGAAGCAAAAATTTGGATAAATGGGTCATTTTCCGATTGGCAGGCAGTGACTAGTGGGGTACCACAGGGATCTGTGCTGGGACCCCAACTGTTCACATTATATATTCATGATTTGGCCAAGGGAACTAAATGTAGTATTTCCAAATTTGCAGTTGATGCAAAGTTGGGTGGGAGGGTGAGCTGTGAAGAGGATGGAGTTTCTTTTTATTTTATTTTCATGTACTTAATGATCTGTTTGAGCTGCTCACAGAAAAATACTTTTCACTGTACCTCGGTACATGTGACAATAAACAAAATCCAAAAATGTAGAGATGCTTCAGCGGGATTTGGACAGGCTGAGTGAGTGGGCACATGCATGGCAGATGCATTATAACATAAAGGTGAGATTATCCACTTTGGGAGCAAAAATAGGAAGGCAGATTATTATTTGATGGGTGTAAATTGAGATGGGTGGACACTCAGCGAGACCTTGGTGTCCTTGTGCATCAGTCGCTGATAGTAAGCGTGTAGGTACAGCAGACAGTAAAGAAGGCAAATGGTATGTTGGCCTTCATAGCGAGAGGATTTGAGTATAGGAATAGGGATGGTTTACTGCAATTGTATAGGGCATTGGTGAGGCCACGACTGGAGTATTGTGTGCAGGTTTGGTGTCCTTATCTGAGGAAGGATGTTCTTGCTATGGGGGGAGTGCAGCGAAGGTTTACCAGGCTGATTCCTGGGATGGTGGGACTGACATATGAGGAGAGACTAAAAGGTTGGGATTATATTAATTTGAGTTTCGAAGAGTGGGAGGGAATCTCGTAGAAACTGATAAAATTCTAACAGGATTAGACAGGGTAGATTCAGAAAGAATGTTCCCGATGGTGGGGGAGTCCAGAACTAGGGGTCATAGTTTGAGGATAAGGGGTAAACCTTTTAGGACTGAGGTGAGGAGAAATTTCTTCACCCAGAGAGTGGTGACTCTGTGGAATTCACTACCACAGAAAGTAGTTGAGGCCAAAATGTTGTGTAATTGCAAGAAGGAATTAGATATAGCTCTCGGGGCTAAAGAGATCAAAGGATATGAGGAGAAGGTGGGATCAGGGTATTGAACTTAGTGATCAGCCATGATCATAATGAATGGTGGAGCGGGCTCGAAGGGCCGAATGGCCTCCTCCTGCTTCTATTTTCAATGTTTCTATGTTTGTAACATTAGCAAAAGGCTCCAGATGGTGATGCAGTAACAATGTCACAGGGCTAGCAATCCAGAGGCCCTGCTACTGCTTTGGGGAGAAGGATCCCACCAAGGCAGCTGAGGGAATTTAAACACAATTAATAAAATCTGGAATATAAAACTAGTCTCAGTAATGCTGTCCATGACAACAACCATCGATTGTCGTTAAAAACCCATCACGGTAGCATGGTGGTTAGCATAAATGCTTCACAGCTCCAGGGTCCCAGGTTCGGTTCCCGGCTGGGTCACTGTCTGTGCGGAGTCTGCACGTCCTCCCCGTGTGTGCGTGGGTTTCCTCCGGGTGCTCCGGTTTCCTCCCACAGTCCAAAGATGTGCGGGTTAGGTGGATTGGCCATGCTAAAATTGCCCGTAGTGTCCTAAAAAAGTAAGGTTAGGAGGGGGGTTGTTGGGTTACGGGTATAGGGTGGATACGTGGGTTTGAGTAGGGTGATCATTGCTCGGCACAACATCGAGGGCTGAAGGGCCTGTTCTGTGCTGTACTATTCTATGTTCTATCTGGTTCACTTCTGCCCCTTGAGGGAAGGAAATCTGCCGTCCTTACCCGGTCTGGCCTACACGTGATCCAGACCCACAGCAACGTGGTTGACTCTTAATTGCCCCTCTCGGAAATGGCCGCGCAAGGGCAATTAGGGATGGGCAACAAATGCTGGGCCTTGTGATTCATTGTGATTCATGGACCCACATTCATTGATATTTATTGTCACATGTCAAGTGAAAAGTATTTTTCTGCTGCCAAGGGAACGTACACAGTTCGCACATCGCAGACAAAAGAATGATCGACAGAGAACATTGACAAATGGTACATCAATAAATAGTGATTCATTACAGTGCGGAACAAGGGGCCAAACAAAGCAAATACATGAGCAAGAGCAGCATAGGGCATGGTGAATAATGTTCTTACAGGGAACAAGTGAATAGTACTGTGGCTTCACAGCGCCAGGGTCCCAGGTTCGATTCCCCGCAGACTCCGCACATTCTCCGCGTGCCTGCGTGGGTTTCCTCCGGGCGCTCCGGTTTCCTCCCACAGTCCAAAGATGTGTAGGTTAGGTAGATTGGCTATGATAAATTGCCCTCAGTGACCAAAAAGGTTAGATGGGGTTATTGGGTTACAGGGATAGGTTACAGGGTGGAAGTGAGGGCTTAAGTGGGTCGGTGCAGACTCGATGGGCTGAATGGCCTCCATCTGCATTGTATGTTCTATGACTGAGGGCAGGAACAAAGATGATTGATGCAGGTAGGGCAGTGGATGTGGTCCATATGGACTTCAGTAAGGCCTTTGACAAGGTCCCTCATGGCAGACTGGTACAAAGGTTGAAGTTACACAGGATCTGGGGTGAGCTGGCAAGATGGATACAGAACTGACAAGGTCATAGAAGGCAGAGAGTAGCAATGGAAGGGTGCTTTTCTGATTGGAGGGCTGTGACTAGTGGTGTTCCGCAGGGATCAGTGCTGGGACCTTTGCTGTTCGTAGTATATATAAATGATTTGGATGAAAATGTAACTGGTCTGATTAGTAAGTTTGCAGACGACACAAAGGTTGGTGGAATTGAGGATAGCGATGAGGACTGTCAGAGGATACAGCAGGATTTAGATCGCTTGGAGACTTGGGCGGAGAGATGGCAGATGGAGTTTAATCCGGACAAATGTAAGGTAATGCATTTTGGAAGATCTAATTCAGGTAGGGAATATACAGTGAACGGTAGAACCCTCAAGAGTATTGACAGTCAGAGAAATCTAGGTGTACAGGTCCACAGGTCACTGAAAGGGGCAACACAGGTGGAGAAAGTAGTCAAGAAGGCAAATGGCATGCTTGCCTTCATTGGCCGGGGCATTGAGTATAAGAATTGACAAGTCATGTTTCAGCTGTATAGAACCTTAGTTAGGCCACACTTGGAGTATAGTGTTCAATTCTGGTCGCCACACTACCAGAAGGATGTGGAGGCTTTAGAGAGGGTGCAGAAGAGATTTACCAGGATGTTGCCTGGTATGGAGGGCATTAGCTATGAGGAGCGGTTGAATAAACTCGGTTTGTTCTCACTGGAACGACGGAGGTTGAGGGGCGACCTGATAGAGGTCTACAAAATTATGAGGGGCATAGACAGAGTGGATAGTCAGAGGCTTTTTCCCAGGGTAGAGGGGTCAATTACTAGGGGGCATAGGTTTAAAGTGTGAGGGGCACGGTTTAGATGAGATGTACGAGGCAAGTTTTTTACACTTTGGAACTCGCTGCCGGAGGAGGTGGTGGAAGCAGGGACGTTAGTGACATTTAAGGGGCATCTTGACAAATACATGAATAGGATTGGAATAGAGGGATATGGACCCAGGAAGTGTAGAAGATTTTAGTTTAGACGGGCAGCATGGTCGGCACAGGCTTGGAGGGCCGAAGGGCCTGTTCCTGTGCTGTACTTTTCTTTGTTCTTTGTTCTTGTTCAGGGTGTTATTGGTCAGGACTTCGGAGAGGAGAACCCTAACCCCATCAAAATAGAGGCCTGGGGTTTTTTACATCCACCCGGGAGGGAAGCTAGATCTTGGTTTCAGGCCCCAGAGTGTTGACACACCGACGGCGCAGCACTCCCACACTGGAGTTGGTTTTCTGTACACCATTCCCGGGAGTGGGACTTGGACAGGCAAGAATCAATACTGAGCTGGTTCTAAACACACACACACACACAAAGCTCTAACAATTCTCGACATGTTTTGGAAGCGTGTGGAAATAGTGTTGATCGGGGGATGTAACCAGCAGCCAGTGTAACAGCCAACAAATGACAGACTGACTAAAATGTGGTAACCCATGGCAACTAGGTTTCCCACCATCCCAAAAGAATTGTTGGTGTTTTAAACGCCCGATACAAATATTCCATCTCTTGTAAAAACTTGATTCTCCGCATTTTAGTTCGCTTTCCTTCACGTCAAAGCTCGAGGCACCAAGTTAGCTCCACCCCATCCACACCCACCTCCAGTCTCGCAGTGACACATACAATCAGTCAAGAAGGCCGCCCCACTGCAGGATTCTTTCTGAGGTGAGTCACTCCAGGCTCATTCCTTCACAGGCTCCCTCAGAATTCCCTTTGTTTTTCAATCACCCCTTCTTTCAGTCACCCCCTACCTGCGCTGGTGATTGAACTGCGACCCCTGGCCTTAACCTTTCACCTGCGGTTCCTCAGCTTGTGAAAATAAAACCCGGCTTTTCCTTTAAGCTCAGTTTCAGGCTGTGGTGTTAGTGACAATCATTGCCCATCCCTACGGTTTCCCATGTAACTGAGTCGGTTGCCAAGTCGCTTCAGAGGGCACTTATGAATCACCCTCAATCGGGTGTGGTCCCAGAACCGGTGTGGAGTCCAGAATTCCATCCTTACATGACTCAGTTGGTATCATATTTGCCGCTGAGTTAATTGTGGGATCAAATCCCATTCCAATGACTTGAACAGAAAAATCTAGGCTGACACGCCCAAGTTCAGTACTGAGGGATTGCGGCATTGCCGGGGGTGCTACCTTTCAGATGAGAATGAAGTCAAGGCTGTGTGGCTCGAGTGGAAGCAACAGTTCCCTTGACACCAATTCAAGGGAGTTTGTGTCCTTCCTGGTGACCCGACCAATATTTATCCCTCAATCAGCATCACTAAAATAACTGATGGCCCGGCTATCACATTGCTGTTTGTGGGAGATTGCTGTGCCTAAATTGGTTGCTGCGCTCCCCACGTTGTAGCAGAGACGACACTTCACCAAGTATCGGCTGTGAAGTGTTTTGATATAAGTAGTCTTTCCTTCTGACCATCGTACTGCTCAAAGACATTCCCAAGATCTCCACTTAGGTTCTTATGCAAAGCAAATTAAACCTGAGCCCCCTTACCTGTTTCTCTTCACTTATCCTATACAAACCCCCGTCAGGATTTTGGACACTTTCATTAAATCTCCCCTTAACCTTCTGTGCCGGAGGGAGAACATTCCGAGACTCTCCAGTCTTTCCACATGACGGAACCACCTGGTATCATCTCGTCCCTTGCGCTGGCTCATTTATTTTCTAAAATATTTTTTTTAATATTCCTAATTCAATTTTTTCCAATTCAGGGGCAATTTAGTCTGGCCAATCCACCTGAAAAATGAAATGAAATGAAAATCGCTTATTGTCACAAGTAGGTTTCAATGAAGTTACTGTGAAAAGCCCCTAGTCGCCACATTCCGGCACCTGTTCGGGGAGGCTGGTACGGGAATTGAACCGTGCTGCTGGCCTGCTTGGTCTGCTTTAAAAGCCAGCGATTTACCCCCGTGTGCTAAACCAGCCCCTGAACATCTACCCTACATCTACATCTACCCTACCCTAAACATCTTTGGGTTGTGGGGGTGAGACCCACGCAGACACGGGGAGAATGTGCAAATCCCGCACGGACAGTGACCCGGGGCTGGGATGGAACCTGGGCCCTTGGCGCCGTGAGGCAGCAGTGCTAACCACTGCATCACCGTGTTGCCCCCATGCTGTCTCATTTCTGACAAGGCCTCAAAGTGGCAAAGAGATCAATACAGAATGGCCGCCATGGAGATCACATTGGCCATTGATTGAGGGTCAAGTGGTGTGATGACCCTCATGAGGGATCACTCGTCGATCTTCCCTTGGGGCTTGTGCAGTACGAGTTCCCATGGTGATGGGAAGCGGCCCGTCCAGCTGAGGCTCATTATTGAGCCTTTTAAACACCATCCCGGACCCGGACTGGGAGTTCCCGTTAGTCCCGAGCTGGGACATTTGTGTTTTATTCTGTTGCTGCGACTTTACTTCTGACTTAAAATAAATTTACATCACCAACAATCTGTCCTGGTCCACCCACGTCGATGCTACAACCAAGAAAGCACAACAGCGCCTATACTTCCTCAGGAAACTAAGGAAAATCGGCCTGTCCACACTGATTCTTACCAACTTTTACAGATGCACCATAGAAAGCATCCTATCGGGCTGCATCACAGCCTGGTATGGCAACTGCTTGGCCCAGGACCACAAGAAACTTCAGAGAGTCGTGAATACCGCCCAGTCCATCACATGAACCTGCCTCCCATCCATTGACTCCGTCTGCACCTCCCGCTGCCTGGGGAAAGCGAGCAGCATAATCAAAGACCTCTCCAACCCGGGTTATTCCCTCCTCCAACCTCTTCCATCTGGCAGGAGATACAAAAGTCTGAGAACACGCACAAACAGGTTCAAAAACAGCTTCTTCCCCGCTGTTACCAGACTCCTAAATGGCCCTCCTATGGACTGAACTGATCTCTCTCCACATCTTCTCTACTGATTAGTACTACATTCTGTATCCTTCACCTGATGTCCATATCTATGTATTTACATTGCGCATTTATCGTATATTCTATGTTTTTTATGTATGGAACAATCTGTCTGGACTGCATGCAGAATAATACTTTTCACTGTTCCTCAGTGCATGTGACAATAAATAAATCAAATTAAATTTGTTTTAACCTTTATCTTCGTGTCTCCTGGGCAGCACGGTGGCGCAGTGGCTAGCATTGCTGCCTACCGACGCTGAGATCCCAGGTTCGATCCCGTCTCTGGGTCACTGTCCGTGTGGAGTTTGCACATTCTCCCCGTGCCTGCGTGGGTTTCGCCCCCACAACCCAAAAAGATGTGCTGGGTAGGTGGATTGGCCAGGCTAAATTGCCCCTTAATTGGAAAAAATAAATTGGGTACTCTAAATGTTTTTTTTTTGTAAACCTTCGTGTCTCCTCGATTACTACAAGTAGCCTTGACCCCTCTCTGAATGTGATTCCTGAGCAGTTTACCCCCTCCGGCCCCCACCTCAGTCCCACCTCACTTTAGTTCAGAAGAATGAGGCGGGATCTCATAGAAACCTATAGAGCGTACAAATATGTAAGCAGATTATGGAAAGATGTAGGAGCAACAGGGCGGTGGTGATAGGAGATTTTAATTTTCCCAACATTGACTGGGATACACTGAGTGTCAGAGGTCTAGATAGAATTTGTAAGGAGCATTTGTAAAGCGATGTCCCATCGTGCTAGACATCACCATCCGAGGAAAAAGGCTCTCACTGTCCACCCTATCTAATCCTCTGATCATCTTGTATGCCTCAATTAAGTCACCTCTCAACCTTCTTCTCTCTAACGAAAACAGCCTCAAGTCCCTCAGCCTTCCCTCATAAGATCGTCCCTCCATACCAGGCAACATTCTGGTAAATCTCCTCTGCACCCGTTCCAAAGCTTCCATGTCCTTCCTATAATGCGGCGACCAGAACTGCACACAATACTCCAAATGCGGCCGTACCAGTTTTGTACAGCTGCAACATGACCTCATGGCTCCGAAACTCAATCCCATTACCAATAAAAGCTAACACACCGTACGCCTTCTTAACAACCCTCTCAACCTGGGTGGCAACTTTCAGGGATTTATGTACATGGACACCGAGATCTCTCTGCTCATCCACACTACCAAGAATCTTACCATTAGCCCAGTACTCTGTCTTCCTGTTACTCCTTCCAAAATAAATCACCTCACACTTTTCTGCATTAAACTCCATTTGCCACCTTTCAGCCCAGCTCTGCAGCTTATCTATGTCCCTCTCTAACTTGTAACATCCTTCCGCACTGTCCACAACTCCACCGACTTTAGTGTCATCTACAAATTTACTCATCCATCCTTGTACGCCCTCCTCCAGGTCATTTATAACTGAGTGACCTCTGACACTCAGTGTATCCCAGCAGTGGCTCCAAAACAGATCCTTGTGGTACACCACTAGTAACTGGACTCCAGTCTGAACATTTCCCATCAACCACCACCCTTTGTCTTCTTCCAGCTAGCCAATTTCTGATCCAAACTGCTAAATCACCCTGAATCCCATGCCTCTGTATTTTCTGCAATAGCCTACCGTGGGGAACCTTATCAAATGCTTTACTGAAATCCATATACACCACATCAACTTCTTTACCCTCATCCACCTGTTTGGTCACCTTCTCAAATAACTCAATAAGGTTTGTGAGGCACGACCTACCCTTCACAAAACCGTGTTGACTATCTCTAATCAAATTATTCCTTTCCAGATGATTACACATCCTATCTCTTATAAACCTTTCCAAGACTCTGCCCACAACAGACGCAAGGCTCACTGGTCTATAGTTACCGGGGTTGTCTCTACTCCCCTTCTTGAACAAGGGGACAACATTTGCTATCCTCCAGTCTTCTGGCACTATTCCTGTAGACAATGACGACATAAAGATCAAAGCCAAAGGCGCAGCAATCTCCTCCCTAGCTTCCCAGAGAATCCTAGGATAAATCCCATCCGGCCCAAGGGACTTATCTATTTTCACACTTTCCAGAATTGCTAACACCTACTCCTTATGAACCTCAAGCCCTTCTAGTCTAGTAGCCTGTATCTCAGTATTCTCCTCGACAACATTGTCTTTTTCCTGTGTGAATACTGACGAAAAATATTCATTTAGCACCTCTCCTATCTCCTCGGACTCCACGCACAACTTCCCACTACTGTTCTTGACTGGCCCTACTCTTACCCTAGTCATTCTTTTATTCCTGACATATCTATAGAAAGCTTTAGGGTTATCCTTGATCCTACCTGCCAAAGACTTCTCATGTCCCCTCCTGGCTCTTCTTAGCTCTCTCTTTAGGTCCTTCCTAGCTAACTTGTAACTCTCGAGCACCCTAACTGAACCTTCACGTCTCAACTTTACATAAGAATAGTGATCACAATTCCGTAAGTTTTAGAATACTCATGGACAAAGACGAGAGTGGTCCTAAAGGAAGAGTGTGAAATTGGGGTAAGGCAAACTATACCAAAATTTGGCAGGAGCTGGGGAATGTGAAAAAATTAAAATCACTTATTGTCACGAGTAGGCTTCAATGAAGTTACTGTAAAAAGCCCCCAGTCGCCACATTCCGGCACCTGTTCGGGGAGGCTGGTACGGGAAACGAACCGTGCTGCTGGCCTGCCTTGGTCTGCTTTCAAAGCCAGTGATTTAGCCTAGTGAGCTAAACCAGCCAGAATGTGGACTTGGAGCAGCTGTTTGAAGGTAAATTCACAATTGATATGTGGGAGGCTTTTAAGGAAAGGTTGATTAGAGTGCAGGACAGACATGTCCCTGAGGAAATGGGGGATAGAAATGGCAAGATTAGGGAACCATGGATGACAGGTGAAATTGTGAGACTAGCTAAGAGGAAAAAGGAAGCATACATAAGGTCTAGGCGACTGAAGACAGATAAAGCTTTGGAAGAATATCGGAAATGTAGGACCAATCTGAAATGAGGAATCAAGAGGGCTAAAAAGGGTCATGAAATATCTTTAGCAAACAGGGTTAAGGAAAATCCCAAAGCCTTTTATTCATATATAAGGAGCAAGAGGGTAACTAGAGAAAGCGTTGGCCCACTCAAGGACAAAGGAGGAAAGTTATGCGTGGAGTCAGAGAAAATGGGTGAGATTCTTAACGAGTACTTGTATCGGTATTCACCGAGGAGAGGGACATGACAGATGTTGAGGTTAGGGATAGATGTTTGATTACTCTAGGTCAAGTCGGCATAAGGAGGGAGGATGTGTTGGGCATTCTAAAAGGCATTAAGGTGTACAAGTCCCCAGGTCCGGATGGGGTCTATCTGAGGGAAGTGAGAGAGGAAATAGCTGGGGCCTTAACAGATATCTTTGCAGCATCCTTGAACACGGGTGAGGTACCGGAGGACTAGAGAATTGCTAATGTTGTCCCCTTGTTTAAGAAGGGTAACAGGGATAATCCAGGTAATTATAGACCGGTGAGCCTGACATCAGTGGTAGGGAAGTTGCTGGAGAGGATACTGAGGGATAGGATCTATTCCCATTTGGAAGAAAATGGGCTTATCAGTGATGGGCAACTGGGTTTTGTGCAGGGAAGGTTATGTCTTACCAACTTAATAGAATTCTTTGAGGAAGTGACAAAATTGTTTGATGAGGGAAGGTCTGTAGATGTCATATACATGGACTTCAGTAAGGCATTTGATAAGGTTCCCCATGGTAGGCTGATGGAGAAAGTGAAGTCTCATGGGGTCCAGGGTGTACTAGCTAGATGGATAAAGAACTGGCTGGGCAACAGGAGACAGAGAGTAGTAGTGGTGGAAGGGAGTTTCTCAAAATGGAGAACTGTGACCAGTGGTGTTCCACAGGGATCCGTGCTGGGACCATTGTTGTTTGTGATATACATAAATGATCTGGAGGAAGGTATAGGTGGTCTGATTAGCAAGTTTGCAGATGACACTAAGATTGGTGGAGTAGCAGATAGCGAGGAGGACTGTCAGAGAATACAGCAGAATATAGATCGATTGGAGCGTTGGGCAGAGAAATGGCAGATGGAGTTCAATCCGGGAAAATGTGAGGTGATGCATTTTGGAAGATCCAATGCAAGAGTGAACTATACGGTAAATGAAAAAGCCCCAGGGAAATTTTTTTTTAAACACACAATTTTATTGAGGTATTTTAGGCACATAGAAAAGTGACATTGTACAGTACAAAAACAAAGAAGTCAAGACACAAATTAAACATAGTGCAAACCACGGCTCTGTTCATGCACGGACCTGCCTCAATATCCCCCGACTCTACCCTAGCCCCCCCCCCCCCCCCCCCCCCCCGCTGATGCTTACTCCTCTGTGAAGAAGTCAATAAATGGCCATCACCTTCGGGCGAACCCTAGTAGCGAACCTCTCAAGGCGAACTTGACTTTCTCTAGGCCAAGAAAGCTCGCCATGACCCACAACCATACCTCAGCCCTCGGGGGCTTTGAGTCTCTCCATGCTAACAGTATTCGTTACCGGGCTACCAGGGAAGCACAGGCCAGAACGTCGGCCTCTCTCTCTTCCTGGACTCCCGGGTCCTCCGAAACCCCAAAGATTGCCACCTCTGGGCTCATTACCACCCCAGTTTTCAATACCCGGCACATGACATCTCTGAATCCATGCCCTGGGGAAAATTGATGGACAGAGAGATCTGGGTGTTCAGGTCCATTGTACCCTGAAGATGGCTGCGCAGGTCGATAGAGTGGCCAAGAAGGCATACAGAATGCTTTCCTTCATCGGAAGGGGTATTGAGTACAGGAGTTGGCAGGTCATGCTACAGTTGTATAAGACTTTGGTTCGGCCACATTTGGAATACTGCGTACAGTTCTGGTCGCCACATTACCAGAAGGATGTGGATGCTTTGGAGAGGGTGCAGAGGAGGTTCACCAGGATGTTGCCTGGTATAGAGGGCGCTAGCTATGAAGAGAGGTTGAGTAGATTAGGATTATTTTCATTAGAAAGACAGAGGTTGAGGGGGGACCTCATTGAGGTCTACAAAATCATGAGAGGTATGGATAGGGTGGATAGCAAAAGCTTTTTTCCCCAGAGTGGGAGACTCAATTACTAGGGATCACAAGTTCAAGGTGAGAGCGGAAAAGTTTCAGGGAGATATACGTGGACAGTTCTTTACGCAGAGGGTGGTGGGTGCCTGGAACGCTTTGCCAGTGGGGGTGGTAGATGGGGGCATGATAGCGTCACTTAAGATGTATCTAGACAGATATATGAATGGGCGAGGAGCAGAGGGATACAGATCCTTAGAAAATAGACGACAGTTTTAGATAGAGAGTCTGGATTGGCGCAGGCTTGGAGGGCCGAAGGTCCTGTTCCTGTGCTGTAATTTTTCTTTGTTCTTTGGATCTGATCTGACCTCCGAACACCTTTGACTGTTTGTTACATTCCCCTACTCAACATAAACTACCCATCACACAACAAGGATCGGTATGTGGATTCTTTCTTGGAAGATACGGCCACATATCGCCCTTACACCCAATGCTCGGCATGCTGCCCAACCATCTCCTCTTGTAGCTACCCTTCCCTAATAGGGAGACCCCTGTTACTAACTAGAACTGTGGTCTCAGTCTAAGGCACAGCAGCAGTACCTCTGCCAGCCATTGTTCGAGTGTTCTTTCCCTGGCTCAAGACATCTCCTATCCCACTTTCTCAGTACTTGTGCACGCACTCCTCTCCCAGGCCCTGAGGTGGAACAGGCACCGGGGGGGGGGGCTACTTATTGTCACGAGTAGGCTTCAATGAAGTTACTGTGAAAAGCCCCTAGTCGCCACATTCCGGCGCCTGTTCGGGGAGGCTGGTACGGGAATTGAACCGTGCTGCTGGCCTGCCTTGGTCTGCTTTAAAAGCCAGCTCTTTAGCCCTGTGCTAAACCAGCCCCATATGTATTATGTGACATATGTGTCAAGAAGAGTGAATAGCATGTTGATGACATACCGGATTGCCGCACACACAACGACGCAGAGTTCACACCAGCAATGCTGCTTTTCAAACGAAAACTAAGGACAACGTTTGACCTTTTGATACCACCCGGCACTTCAGAGATTATCAAACAACAACAAGCACAGATTGACTCGGAGGGAACAAAACCCTAAAAAGACAGCATTCACCCAAGGAGAGCGAACGCGAGCTAAAAACTACACTCCCAGTGAGGAAAGGGAACCTGCACTTATCCCAGCAAAAACAGGTCCCGTATGGACGGATGATGAGAGAGTTTGGAGACATCATACTGTTACGGGCCAGGACTTAGAAACTCCAAAGTATATGA
Source organism: Scyliorhinus canicula (assembly GCF_902713615.1). NCBI lineage: Eukaryota > Metazoa > Chordata > Chondrichthyes > Carcharhiniformes > Scyliorhinidae > Scyliorhinus > Scyliorhinus canicula. The sequence continues at coordinate 221,705,632 of NC_052150.1, forward strand.
TGAAGTCCACCTGTCTTAAAACCTTTATGTTGAATTTAGCTAAGATAAGCGCAAGAGCCTTCCCTTCAGGTGTGATTCATCAGTCTTCCCAGACACTTTACTCAAAATAAGCTTTATTCTAAGGATTTAGTTAACATTTATATATAAACAAACAGTAAGAATTTTAATCAATTACAAAACTAAATACAACCCACCGCTACAGTAATCTATGAATAACACTTAGTGAATTCCCCCTCAACTGTTCCAATTCAAAAACAAAATCCCATAAACCAAAACCCCTTTCCAAGGGCGTGGCCCAGCCCTCTGCATTCTCACGAGAATAAGACTGGCTTTCACTGAGATTCTGACCCCGTCTCAGCAGCAGGTTTGAACCCTTCCGGAAAGCAAACGATATCTTTTTAAGTTATCAAAACAGGTAACTATAATCAATGGGGGTTTTTTTTCCGGAACAACTCTTTTGAAATGAAAATGGAGAGAGACAGGCCGAAACACTTATTTTCTCGGTCTGCAGTCCAGCGCAGTCGAAACTGAAAGCGAAAGTAAAACAAACCTCACAGCCACAGCTCAGCTCCACCCACAAAATGACATCACTGAATGACATCATGTGATAAAACAAAAATCTCTCTTAGAGGAACATTCACATGACAATACTGGCCAACTACAAGCTTCACAAAGTGAAATCCCTGAAACCTCTCAAGAAATATTTCCATTTGAAAATCTAAGCGGTGATACTTCCGAAGAGAGCCCAAACACAAAGACAAATTCAGATTCTGTTTCTGATTCTGTTTACAATACCAATGAAGGCAGACACTGGAGTTAGTTCACAGGAAGTACCACCTACTGTAGGAAGAGAAGACACTCCAATGGTCTTGAGTAGTCAGGCTTCAGAACGTCAAGTACAACCCGAAACAAATAGATAGCCTCCTGTCTTATTAAGTTGCATAAAGGGCAGCACGGTGGCCTAGTGGTTAGCACAACCGCCTCACGGCGCTGAGGTCCCAGGTTCGATCCCGGCTCTGGGTCACTGTCCGTGTGGAGTTTGCACATTCTCCCCGTGTCTGCGTGGGTTTCGCCCCCACAACCCAAAAATGTGCAGAGTAGGTGGATTGGCCACGCTAAATTGCCCCTTAAATTGGAAAAAATAATTGGGTACTCTAAATTTAAAAAAAAGTTGCATAAATGTGTAATGTGTCTGCTGTATAATTGGGTCTTTGTTGTTGTTGTTGAAAGTGATTGATTGATTGATTGATTGATTTATTGTCACATGTACCGAAGTACAGTGAAAAACATTTTTCTGCGGCCAAGGGAACGTACACAGTAGACAAAAAAGAATAATCAACAAAGTACATCGACAAAAAGTGATTGGTTACAGTGCGGAACAAAGCAAATACATGAGCAAGAGCAGCGTAGGGCATCGTGAACAGATCAGTCCGAGGGGGAGTCGTTGAGGAGTCTTGTAGCTGTGGGGAAGAAGCAGTTCCTGTGTCTGGATGTGCGGGTCTTCAGACTTCTGTACCGTCTGCCTGATGGAAGGGTCTGGAAGAGGGCAAAGCCTGGGTGGGAGGGGGTCTCTGACAATGCTGTCTGCCTTCCTGAGGTAGCGGGAGGTGTATACAGAAACAATGTGGGGGTGGCAAGCTTGTATGATGCACTAAGCTGAGTTCACCACGCTCTGCAGTTTCTTGCGATCTTGGGCCGAGCAGTTGCCATACCCAGGCTGTGATGCTGCCCGATAGGATGCTCCCTATGGCACATCTGTCGAAGTTTGTGAGATTCGATGCAGACATGCCAAATTTCTTCAGCTTCCTTAGGTTGTTGTACGAAAGAAGTAAAGGGGTGTTATGTAATAAAGAATGCATCCCTACAGATGGAATGTGATCTGCAGTGACGTCAGCAGAGTGTTTACGCTGGCTTGGCCCTCCATCTTAGATTGTATGAGCAACATCTCCGAATAGACCTCACGTCGTGTTTGTAAGAAATCCAAGCGTGTGCCACCTCCACGCTTTTCCTCTCTCCGGTACTATAACAGGGTTTCATTAACAAGGCCGGCATTTATTGCCCATGGCCTGGTGGTAGGCCATCTCCCTGGTCTCACGGATTTTAGCCTCCCTGTGATGGTTTTTTTTGAGCGACTCGCTGGGCCATTTCAAAGGACGGTTAAGAGTCAACCACATGGCGGTGGATCTGGATTCACAGGTAGGCCACACTGGGTAAGGACGGCAGATTTCCTTTGCGTGGAGTCTGCACGTTCTCCCCGTGTCTGCGTGGGTTTCCTCCGCGTGCTGCGGTTTCCTCCCACAAGTCCCGAAACACATGCTTGCTAGGTGAATTGGACATCCTGAATTCTCCCTCCACGTATCTGAACAGAGTGCCGGAGTGTGGTGACGAGGGGATTTTCACAGTAGCTATTATTAGTTGGGTTTGTCCGAGAAACCTCGGTCGTTCCAGATTTATTCGGCTCCTGAGGTGGGATTTGAACTCCCGACCAAACGGCTGGCAGAGGGAACAGCAGCAAGAACCAGCCTGGCTACCATTCCCCCTGCAAAGTGGCGCAGCGTGAGGAATGTGAGGTATGCAGCTCCAGTACAATTCTGGCGCGGAATCAAACCTCCCACCCCTCATCTTTCTCAAACTTGCGCAATTGCTGTCAGTGAATGTCAAGTAAAGGTGAATTTTAACAGGATTAATGAGCTCCTGCTCAGGACTTGGCAGCCCGATGAAAGGCATTATTGTAAGATGGCCACTCTGACATGGCGATAGACGCGGGGGGGGGGGGGGGGGAATACTTACGGCGCTGCAGTTGCCACGGTAACGGAGGAATAAAACAAAGCAAAGCCGGGTCTTTTCAGCAAAGAACGATCCAAGGGAATATATTTTAGTGCCTTTGCTACAACTGAGGCAGCCTTGGATGTTCAAATTTCTGTTTGAACTTTAAAAAAGTAGAATGATCTCTTTTCTTTCTTACCCTCTTAGGTTTGATCCTGCAGCTCAGGAGGACAGGTCCGAGGCCTGTTCTGGCAGCAGATCAGGTCCGAGGCCTGTTCTGGCAGAAGGTCAGGTCGGAGGCCTGTTTCTGGCAGCAGATCAGGTCCGAGGCCTGTTTCTGGCAGCAGGTCAGGTCCGAGGCCTGTTCTGGCAGAAGGTCAGGTCGGAGGCCTGTTTCTGGCAGCAGATCAGGTCCGAGGCCTGTTCTGGCAGAAGGTCAGGTCCGAGGCCTGTTTCAGGCAGCAGATCAGGTCCGAGGCCTGTTTCAGGCAGCAGATCAGTCCGAGGCCTGTTCCATCAGAAGGTCAGGTCCGAGGCCTGTTCTGGCAGAAGGTCAGGTCTGAGGCCTGTTCTGGCAGAAGGTCAAGTCTGAGGCCTGTTCTGGCAGGAGGTCAGGTGTGAGTTCTGTACCGTCAGGAGATCAGGCCCAAGGCCTGTTCCGTCAGGAGGTCGGGTCTGAGTTCTGTTCCATCAGGAGGTCAGTGTGAGGCCTGTGCCATCAGGGGATAAGGTCTATGTTCTGTACCGTCAGGAGATCAGGCCCAAGGCCTGTTCTGGCAGGAAGTCGGGTCTGAGTTCTGTTCCATCAGGAGGTCAGGCCCAAGGCCTGTTCTGGCAGGAGGTCAGGTCCGAGTTCTGTTCTGGCAGGAGGTCAGGTCCGAGTTCTGTTCCATCAGGTGGTCAGTCTGAGGCCTATTCCATCAGGAGGTCAGGTCCAAGGCCTGTTCTGGCAGGAGGTCGGGTCCGACGCCAGTTCCAGCAGGAGGACGTGTCTGAGGCCTGTTCCAGCACGAGATCAGATCCGAGACCTGTTCCAACAGGATGTCAGGTCTGAGGCCTGTTCTGTAGGAGGTCAGGTCTGAGGCCTGTTCCAGCAGTAGGTCAGGTCCAAGGCTTGTGCCGTCGTGAGATCAGTCCGAGGCCTGTTCCATCAGAAGGTCAGGTCTGAGGCCTGTTCTGGCAGGTGGTCGGGTCTGACACCTGTTCTGGCAGGAGGTCAGGTCTGAGGCCTGTTCCAGCGGTAGGTCAGATCCAAGGCTTGTTCCGTCGCAAGATCAGCTCCGAGGCCTGTTCTGGCAGGTTGTCGGGTCTGACGCCTGTTCTGGCAGGAGGTCAGGTCTGAGGCCTGTTCTGGCCGGAGGTCAGGTCTGATGTCTGTTCTGGCAGGAGATCTGGTCCAAGGCCAGGTCCGTCAGGAGGTCAGGTCCAAGGCCTGTTCCAGCAGGTCAGGTCCGAAGCCTGTTCTGTCAGGAGGATGGGTCTGAGGCCTGTTCCATCAGGAGGTCAGTTCGAGGCCTATTCTGACAGGAGGTCGTGTCTGAGGCCTGTTGCATCAGGAGGTCAGGTCTGAGGCCTGTTCCATCAGGAGGTCAAGTCTGATGCCTGTTCTGACAGGGAGTCGGGTCTGAGTCCTGTTCTGACAGGAGATCGGGTCTGAGGCCTGTTCCAGCAGGAGTTGAGGTCCGAAGCCTGTTCTGGTAGGAGGTCAGGTTCAAAACTTGTTCCGGCAGGAGGTCAGGTCCGAGGCCTGTTCTGGCAATAGGTCAGGTCTCAGGCCTGTTCTGTCAGGAGGTCTGGTCCAAGGCCTGTGCCATCAGGAGGTCAGGTCTGTGGCCCTTTCTGGCAGGAAGTCGGGTCTGAGGCCTGTTCTGGCAGGAGGTCAGGTCTGAGGCCTGTTCCAGCAGGAGGTCAGGTCCAAGGCCTGTTCTGGCAGGAGGTCAGGTCTGAAGCCTGTTCCAGCAGGAGGTCAGGTCCGAAGCCAGTTCCAGCAGTAGGTGGGGTCCGAGGCCTGTACCTTCAGGAGGCCACATCCTAGTTTTCAAAGTCCTTTGTGGCCTCACCCCTTGCTATATCCATATTCTACTCCAACCCTACAAGCCTCAGAGATTGCTGTGTTCCTCTAATTCAAGCCTCTGCAGCATTCTGTATCATTCCACCATGGGCCATGGTCCTGACCTCCTACAGGCCTCAGCCCTAACCCCCAGACAGAGCAAATCTCTGCCCTGACCATCAGCAGGCCTCGGCTCTGACCACCAGACAGAACAGGACCTCCTAACAGAGCAGGCCTAGGACCGGACCTCCTGACAGAGCAGGCCTCGGCCTGAACCTCCTGACAGAGCAGGCCTCAGCCCTGACTAAACAGGTCTTGGCCCTGACCACCGAAGAGAGAACTCCTTTACCCTGCCAACAGACAGAGCAGGTATTGGTCCTGCCCTACTGGTAGAGCAGGCTTCAAGGACTTTGACCTCCAGCAGGGCTCAAGCCTGACCACCAGATGGATCAGACCTCGGGCCGGACCACCTGACAGAGCAGCCTCGGCCCCAGCCCCCTGACAGTGCATGCCTTGGCCCTCAGCACAAGGTAGAGCAGGCCTCCAGGGCCCCCACCTCCAGTAGGCCCTGACCCTAATCGCCTGACAGAGGAGGTATTGACCCTGAGATCCTGCGAGAGCCCTAACCACCAGACAGAGCAGGCCTCAGCCCAGAATACCTGGCAGGGCAGGCCTCAGCCCAGGCCTCCTAACAGAGCAGGCCTCAGCCCAGAATACCTGGCAGGGCAGGCCTCAGCCCAGGCCTCCTAACAGAGCAGGCCTCAGCCCAGAATACCTGGCAGGGCAGGCCTCAGCCCAGGCCTCCTAACAGAGCAGGCCTCAGCCCGACTATCCATGGCAGGACAGGCCTCAGCCCAGAATACCTGGCAGGGCAGGCCTCAGCCCAGGCCTCCTAACAGAGCAGGCCTCAGCCCAGAATACCTGGCAGGACAGGCCTCAGCCCAGAATACCTGGCAGGGCAGGCCTCAGCCCAGGCCTCCTAACAGAGCAGGCCTCAGCCCAGAATACCTGGCAGGGCAGGCCCCAGCCCAGAATACCTGGCAGGGCAGGCCTCAGCCCAGGCCTCTTGATAGAGCAAGCCTCGGCAAGGACCTCCCTACAGGCAGGCCTCAGCCCGTACCTCCTGAT